>NC_083464.1:27310370-27365370 GCF_030014155.1 Tachysurus vachellii
TGTTCACCACTTCATCTTTCGACTGGTCTGCCAAACTGTGGTCAACTAAAGTAAGACTGGTTTTGTCTTTCAATACTATCAAATACTGATGTCATTTATATGGACAGTGGTTGCTCACTGGTTAAGGCACTGGGATACTGATCAGAAAATCAAAACAAATGCATCAGAGAGGTGGTGAAACCATTTGGCATGGCCAAATCACCTATTTTAGTCATGCACTCATTCAGTCATTGACTCTACAACCAAAGATTAAAAAATACATTCTACTTGATTGTTACTGGGACCCATTACCTTTGGTTCCTTAAAAGATGGGGGCTACATAACAACACGATTCTAGTGATTCTTATTATGTACCTTCCACATAAAGAGAGCCCTGTATGAGTAGCTCAAAAGCAAGAGCATTTCTTATTCTTCTTTATGAATTTATTGTCAGAAATACTGTATATTCACTGTATGTTTTTTGACTATTTTTTCTGTCTATTTTGTCAGTGTTTTTTATATTTATATATATATATATATATATATATATATATATATATATATATATATATATATATATATATATATATATATATATACATTTTTAGCTTTTATCTATATTATTTTCTAATACTATCCTTGACTTTTCTGTTCTTTACATACAGCATAACAAACCACTCTACTCCTTTGAGGATAACGTTGACTACATCTATGATGTTATGTGGTCTCCTGTGCACCCAGCTGTCTTTGCTGCAGTGGATGGAATGGGTCGCTTGGACATCTGGAATCTTAACAAAGACACAGAAGTAAGAAAGTCTGATGAGTTTATTAGAAATTTTTATCTTAAAATAAACGCTAAAAAAAAATCTAGCAGTTTGTAAAAAAAAATGACTAGTAAATATTTTACTGTATGCCATTAATGAACATTTGAATATCAAATAGAAATGAGCAAATAACAATTAGATGATCGTATTCCTTTTAACAGGTTCCTACAGCAAGTGTGACAGTGGAGCGCTCTTGTGCTCTGAACCGGGTCAGATTTTCATCGGAGGGCCGCGAAGTAGCAGCAGGTGATTCTGAGGGTCGAGTCTGGATCTATGATGTTGGAGAGGTATGGCTCTTGGAATTGAACTACACATGGAATTGAACTACAATAATAAAAAAGAATAATAATAAATGCACAGTGTTGTTGTCCAGTAAGCAAGCAAATGTCAAAATGTACCCTGTCTGTGGGCCAATTCTTTAAGAACCAGCAGTAACACACTTTTTTTTTTACCTCTCTCAGTAAGAATGAAAGCACCAAGCTGGGCTTCAATGTGTTTGTGTTTTGTCATTTTTTAGCAATTAGCAGTGCCAAAATCCGAGGACTGGAGTCGACTTGCACAGGTTCTCGTGGAGATTCAAGCAAACACTTATGGAGAAAGTTCAATAGAAGTCTCTAGCTGATTGATGTGCTACAAAAGCAAAACACACATAGATATATTTATGTTCAGTAATACAGAACTTTTAGAACAAATGAAAATATTGACCGTTAAAGTTCACTCGATAAATGAACTGTGTTGTTAGTCTTTTTGTTTCTGCTTCATTTATACTATTTTTTTATTCATGTGAAGATATTAACAAAATGAACAAGGAAAAATGTTCTATGTGTCATAAAACTATATTAAATCAATCTGTAAATCTATTATCACTAATTATTCAAAAACATCTTTGAAAAGTAAGTTTAAAAATCTGTTTAAAAAATATTAATAATATATAAGTTCATCAACACTGTGTTTACATGAACAAAATGTTAAAGATTATTACCGAATGTAAGTAATTGTATCTGGAAAGCTATTAAAGATGGTATCAGGATGTTGTTAAAGAATTCTGTGTGTGCTTTTTTTATTTACTGTAATTAATCCTTAAAGAGTCTGGGATGAATTCGTTATTTTTAAGTCAGTGATATTAAATTTTAAAAACGAAGTAGAACATTCCCATTTTACTCCCATGTAGAACATTCCCATGTTACTTATATTATTTGCATTTTGCTTGATTAGTCTCAGCCTAGTTAACTTGTGACAATCCAGAGCCAGGGCCAGAGAGCAGACAGGAAGGCCAAACTGATCGTATACAAAAGTATAGTAACCTAATTAACAATCCCACAGAAGAACTACTGTAGCACAAATTACCAAAAAACTTTATGCTGGTTATGATAGAAAGGTGTCAGAACATATTGTTTATCACAGCTTGTTTTGTATGAAACTGCATAGCTGTAGACCGGTCAGAACATCATTGCTGACCGCTGTGAGCATCAGAACTGGTCTGATGAAACACGTTTTCTTTTACATAATGTGGACACCAATGTGCATCATTTACCTGGGAATAGATGGCACCAGGATGCATTATGGCAATAAAGAAATCTGGCATAAACAGTGTTATGCTCTGGGCAATGTTCTGTTGGGTTCTGGTATTCATGTGGTCTTTAATATCGTTATTATTTCATATTCATATTATTTCGTTTCATATGAAATCCATATCTACAGTTAGTTGGATTTTGGTGGCACACACACAAGATTAGTCAGGTGGATTGACTTTTAAACTAACTGGTGTACATCTCCATCATGTAATAGGCAGAGGAAGATGTGTCTGTTATTTACAATATTCTAGGCATTAAACAAAAACCTGCTAATTCATTTAATGCATTTGGAATTCAGTACACAAGATACACTGATAACAGTGAACATATTTAATACTATCGTTTGGGTTGAATATTCTCCCCAGTCTCCCCAGTCTAATCTCAAATCATTATCTAGTCTCATTTAAAAAGTTTTCAGACATATTGTATACACTTCACCACACTACAGTGTTAAACATACATTCGCCTCTGCTATATAGTCAGTTATCAACCTTTTTTGGATAAAAAACTGTCACTTTAACATAGACAAAGGACAAAGCAATTATGCATTAATAATTATTATTAGCAAATGATCAAACAGATTGCTTTATTTCACTTCAACTAACCACCCCATTATCTTTAAGATCATAGAAATTGTTATAGTATAGCACTTAGACATATACTTGCGTAAGCTCTAGCTTATAGGATTTAGCACAGAACTGAAACAGCACTAGTTAAAATGGCAAACAACCTAATACAGTACAGGCCTCCAATCAGACGTCTCTATATATACTAAGGTAAGGTCTTTTGGCCCACAAGGCTCTGTTCTAGGCCCACTGATCTTTTATCTAAATATGCTATCACATGCTATTACTCCATAATGCAGCAGAACCAAAAATATGACCATATCACCAATATCAATTGTTAAAAAAACACTATACAAATAAAAATAAAAACAATATGTAAATATGCACACTGCACTAGCTCTCAGCGGAATTTTACATTGGTTATAAAGTATTACTTTTGACTTATAAAGCAGTGAATGGTCACATGCTGCGGTACCTGAGCAAACTTTTGGTCTTTTATTATCTGCCATGCCTAAATTGATCAAAAGGTGCAGGCTATTTGTTGGTACCTTGACTGATGTAGGCCACAGCATGGGACAGAGACTTCTCTTACAAAGCCTTCCAATAATATAACAGCCTTCCATTATATGTTTACACAGGTTTGTTGACAATGGAGTGGATGGTTGCTTTATGTGCCAAGGTACCTTCATGTTACCTTCTGGCTCTGCCTTTTATTTGTGCTGTTGTAGATAGTATTACCACTCTCCCTGCTTGTACTATGCACACGCTGTACACTGTACACCATTAAATGACAATGAGCATACCCAAATGTCTCTCTTCTCTCTCTCTCTCTCTCTCTCTCTCTCTCTCTCTCTCTCTCTCTCTCTCTCTCTCTCTCTCTCTCTGAGAACCACTCACTGCTGTGCATGGCTTACAGATCACCATGGGTTTACTATGGATGGTACCACACAGACACAGACAATTTGGCTGGGGATGTTCTTCCATGGACAACCTAAAGATGCCAATTTCTGCGAATCATTTATAAAACATTTAACTTTATATACGGGAGATAAAAGAGAATTCCAGTTGAAAGGGACGTAAACTCTAATGATACTCATATTCACACTCCCTATAAACGAACCTAACACTGCTTGACTTTATAGTATATAGTTATAAAGGAGAAATTATTGCGTTATCTGGATGTCCCTCAGATGAGGATGGTATCCTTTCTGTTTTTTCTCATGGATTCTTCCTTTTGTAACCTCAGAGACTTTTACCTTGACACAGTTGCCTCTGGCTTTCTCATTTTCAGTTGTATATCTGTACTTTCTGTAGTTGCTTTTTGCCATTGTTAAAAGCACTATATAAATAAAATGTAATTGAATTGCATGTATGCAAATTGGTCTATGTGTATTTATAAAAGTTTTGCTTTCTAGCACATGGGATTGCATCAGAACCAGTGCTGTGTGCATTCATGAATGACCCCAATCTCTGCCAAATATAAACCATCACATATCGAGGCTTTATAGTGATCACACGTCATTGGGTTGGTCTATTTATAACAAGAGTGTTGATTAGCAAAGGCCTGTTTTCTCAAGCTGTGACATTTTATTCCACAATGCATGCAGTTAATACATGAAGGCCGGTTTGTGTTTGTGTGGAAGGGGGGATTAAGGGCGTGGCTTTTTTTTTTTTTTTTTTTTACAATATATAAAAAATGTGTGTATATATATATATATATATATATATATATATATATATATATATATATATATATATATATATATAGTTAATCTTGTAGTTGCATGCATGTTCACTGTGAATAATAAAATATTAACATTTATTAATCATGTTCGTGCACTTTACAAGGCTCTAAGTGGTGATTGTGTTCTTGTAATGCTCAGTAAAGTGAAGGAAATTTGAGCAGGAATCTGTGTGCACTTGCTGATGTGGAGAGGAGTTTGTCCTCACTGTTCTCTTCAGGGCCGCGTCCCAAATCACACCAATGCCCTTCTAAAATACTATCAGAGCGACCGCGCAGCTGTGCTGACGTTCTGGAACGCTGCAGTAGACTAGTGCGCGCTATGCGGTTTGGAACGAAGCCCCAAGTGTCCTTAACCTTAGCGCCTTTCGTCCTCTCGTGAACGCGCACATTACGAATGTGCACGTACGAGGCGGGATCCTGTTACCATGACAATTACGTCAACATTGGTGTCGCGCGCTGTCGGGTAACTAAAGGTCAAACTAAAGACAAGCGACAGAGACGGAAGGAAGGAAGCGGAATGGCGGAGACTCGGAATTTGTGTCAGCCAGAACCGGGAGGAAATAAAAGAGTAATAAAGTGTAGTGTAACCTGCTTTGCCGCTGAGTGCTGTCGAGTGAAGTGAAGGCGAATGTAACGAGGTATATTAGAGTGAAAGGACAGTGTGTGTGTGTGTGTGTGTGGATTAGCCGTTAGCTTGCTAGGATCTCACTGGGGCTCATTAGCACAATGACTTTCAGCCGTCTTTAGCAAGTGTGCTAAAACACTTTACTGTTCAACAACGACTCGCTTTTTTATTTTTTTTATTTTCGTCTCTTTAATTCTCACGAAACTAAGTTTACAGCCGTTTTGTGACTCGGTGTGTATTCATACAGACACCGTTAGCATGTCAGCTTCCTCTTCGACCAACTTTGTAACTGCTGCAAAAACAACTTGGCCTTTGCTTCGTGTGTGTTCAGGAGATGATTTATTAGTGTGTGTGTGGGTTTTTTTCTCTCTCTCTCTTCTGTGAGTGTATGAGGTTTAAAGATGTTTCCGGGCAGTTAATGTAAATAGACAGACAGACCTGAGACTTGAGTTCCGTTTATTTCATTAACGTTTGGCTTTTTTTTTTTTGTTTATTTTTTACGTCTTGACATGTAGCTTTGGTAAGAATGTTTTGCAAGAGGACTTTCCACAGAAGTGATGTAGCCAAGTGTGTAAGTGTAACCCGAATAGTGTGAACTAAACGGAGATTAAAGTCTAAACGCTTACAGAATACCAACTCTTACAGGTTGGTCTTTTTTTTAAACCATGTAGAAGTGTGTAAATGTTCACCATGATCCCGGTTTAAAGGCAGACTGGGTCTGACTTTGTGTTGTTCCTCTTCTTTAAGCTGTAGAGGGCAGTCCACACTGCACTTTCCTCCTCCATCTATTGCTGCTCTTTTCTTTTGTTTTCTATGTGTGAAACATCAGCTGTACATATTGATTGTGTGTGAACTGAGCCGGTTGTTTGTGATTGTAAACATCCCCGACTGGAAGCTGTGTGTGAAGTGTTGAGCTTTCAGTTGGATGTTTGCTGCCACTGACCATCATCGTCGTCGTCGTCATCATCCGTACTTTATTGAATACACGAAGAAGCTGTTTAGAATTGTCCTGTGTCAAGTGCAAATTGTAGAAAGAACAAATCGTTCTTCTGAGTTACAAATGTTATAAAGTACTTTTTGCCCTTTTGCCTCTGTTGCATGTTTAGTGACAGTCCAGCTGCAGTCCCTGTAAACATCCTACACTCAGCTGTAGTGTGGATGAAACGCTGAGAGGAGGGTGTTTGCTTTGACTGGTTGGAAAACCACCGTGAGGAAGCAAAGTGAAAGTGACGTGACATACGGCAAAGTATGGTGACCCATACTCAGAATTCGTTCTCTGCATTTGACCCATCCAAAGTGCACACACAGCAGTGAACACACACACCCGGAGCAGTGGGCAATGGATAGCAATGCGTAGAATTGTATAAACCTCGTAATCGGTATGATGAACCTTTTGTATGACTGATAATCTGAATAAAAGTTTCTTTGTTGTTGTGTGTCAGTTGGCTGCTGAGTTTGTTGTCAAGACTGTAGAAAGACAAAAGCTATATTAGTTCAACATATGTTTTCCGTAAGGTGCAAGTAGTTTGAAAACAAAACTAAAGAAAGCAAAACCCCAGACACAAGCACTAAATAAAGTCTTTCAAACTGTTACTTTATTGTGGTGGTTGTTTAATAAGGTTAAGGTACCGGGCTATTAATCAGAAGAGCACGGGTTCAACTCGCAGCAAGACACTCAGTTTTATTTTCTATCATGTATGTAACTGGTATTGTGGAAAAAGGTTGCACACGTGTGATGAGTATTCCCAGTTATGTATGCTGGGAAAATTGTATAGAATTTGCAGATGAGTTAAAAAAAACAACCAAAACAAAGGTCCAGGTGTAGCATGGAGCATATTGTTGTGATCTGCAGCAATGGCTTTGCATATACACAACAATTTAATTCAATTTTCTTAAACTTCCTTGAGCATTTAAACACAGTGAAATGTGGTAAAGATTTCCATTACAAACTAGTAATTTTCTGTGTATTTAAACGTCTTTTCTACAGTTCATACCTTAGGGATGAGTTGAGGTTCTTTTCTGGTGATCTTTGTTTATTCTTTTTTGTTAATCCAAAAATGTAAAAAAAAAAAAAAAAAAAGGTAGCTTACTTAAAAACATACCAAAAAAAGTCACTGAGGTGATTCATGGCTTAGTATGAGCTAGATATGATATAATTATCTTTTTTTTTATTTATTGCATAACGACACCAAACACAAAATACACATTTTGTTCAATGCCACATGAACAAGAGGTATCAGTCACATAGGTTACCAGAGAAGAAAGAAAAAAAATTACAAAAAAATTTATTCTTTTAAAATATTACATGTTTTCTGAGCTTTTTTGTTTTTTACTTTTTCCAAAGGAGTACTGTATAACATGAGATCATTCATAAAATGGGACAGATTTGGTTTACAAAGGGCTCACTTTGTTTTGTGTATATGGTACTTTCCTAATACAATAAATAGCTGTATAATATATTGTTCATTACTTTCCGTAATCTCTCAAAATAAAAAATACATCAAATACACCAATTTCTACTAATATAATTTTCCACATCTTTCCAAAAAAAGTCTTGAGTAGATACGATGATAAAACAGATTGTTTCTTTTTCCTGACCACAAAATTCGGATATAATGATCATAGTCATGGTCATATGGTACATAGTGACGTCACAAACTTATTATCAGGGACTATAATAAGAGTAGAAAGAGTTAAAAAGGAAAATTACATTTCTGCATTGTGCTGATGAACTAGAGACGTTAAAACAAAACAAGCACTTTTCCTTACCCCTATTGTAAAACTAGAAGCACAAACATGATCATATCAGATGATGATGAAGATGCATTTGGAGCTGTATTTACACAGACTAACCTCCAGGCCGCCAGGTGGCGCTCTCACTGAAACGCGCTCCATTCTCCTCGAACTCAACCCGCCATATATGATGTCGCAGATTCGCCATAAACGCCTGCTAAAGTAATTTTTAATACAATAAATTCCACTTAAAATGTATTTTTTTGGAGTCATGAATACAAATAAGAATCTTCTGTTGTTTTTTGGACCGCTGGTTTAGTTCAGAAGCATGGAGCCAGCACGAGCAGGTAGGCAGAAAGCGCTTTGGTTTACAGTAATGAAAAGAAACAGCTAATGCCGATGATGTGATGAGCAGAAAGCAGGTAAAACTAGCAGTAACTTCACCTCCTAAAGTTGGTGAATTAATTAATCATGGCACTGTTTCACTCTTGTCTTGCTTTAACAATGCTTGCATCTTATTTTTAACTCTTTAGACGCTCACTGTTTTTTTTTTTAGAGCTGTTTTAATGATTTAGTTCAGTTCATAAACAAATTCGTCTCGAAACTAATATTCAGTAAACAAACTCACTCCAGCTGACTTTGCTGTAAACCCTGCGGCTAATTAGCATAATGCTAAATATCGGTGTTCTGCAGCTCCACGTTCGGTTTATTGACACACAGAAAACCTATTTAATTGTTTATTAATCGAAACGTAGTGTAAATTATGAACTGCGGGAAATTACACCACAGTAGAAACTAAAGTGTTTCATTCTCCCATAAAGAAAATAAAGATATTATCCATTTCTGGACCATAATACAGTAAAAGTTATTAATGTCTGCTTTTTTAACTGAGCTTGTATTGTTTTTATTTGACACTTTACACCAAACACCAATCCTGACTGAATTGTTGATGTTTTGCCTTTGACTCAGGATGCTTGACATCCAATGAAGCTTGTTAGATAAGTGACAAAATGACCTGGATATCTGTATTAAACAAACAAACAAAAGCCCCAGCTACTCAAACACCTGATGCAAAATAGCTTAAGGATATTTCCTAAACCATGACTTCAGATCCGGGGGGGACACGGTGGCTTAGTGGTTAGCACGTTCGCCTCACACCTCCAGGGTTAGGGGTTCGATTCCCGCCTCCGCCTTGTGTGTGTGGAGTTTGCATGTTCTCCCCGTGCCTCGGGGGTTTCATCCGGGTACTCCGGTTTCCTCCCCCGGTCCAAAGACATGCATGGTAGGTTGATTGGCATCTCTGGAAAATTGTCCGTAGTGTGTGATTGTGTGAGTGAATGAGAGTGTGTGTGTGTGCCCTGCGATGGGTTGGCACTCCGTCCAGGGTGTATCCTGCCTTGATGCCCGATGATGCCTGAGATAGGCACAGGCTCCCCGTGACCCGAGATAGTTCAGATAAGCGGTAGAAAATGAGTGAGTGAGAGTGACTTCAAATCCAGATAATGAGCTAAAGTTGATTTTTAAAAGAGAAACTGACACAAGAAATGATCAGTGATCAGCAAATCAAACCACAAACCCGTTCAGCCGAATCAGACGCTCCAGAGGAAAGGTGAAGTTCTACATTCTTTTCCAAATTTTGGAAAAAGTTGTTGCATCTCAGGTTCATTCCCATCTCTTTAAAAATTAGCCTGTTTGAAAAATACCATTTCATAATACAGAGACTGCTATGGTAAAAGTTAATGATCTGCTGATGTCAGCCGATTCTGGACTTTTAACTATACTTATTCTACTCGATTGAACTGCGGCCTTTGATACAATTTCTCATCAAGTTCTCTTACTCTCTGTAGGAATTACCGGTGTCCCTCTTAGTTGTTTCAGATCTTATCTCTCTGGGCGCACTCGATTTGTTCAGCTTAAAAATTTTAGATCATATGTTTCAGCTGTTACAGCTGGTGTCCCTCAAGGCTCTGTTTTGGGCCCTGTTTTATTTATTATTTATCTACTACCCCTTGGTAACATTTTTAGGAAATATGGCAACAGTTTTCATTGCTATGCTGACGACACCCAGATTTATTTGTCCTCTAAGCCAAATTCTACACTTCTTTCCTCCTTTTTTTTGGGCTGCTTAGAAGAGATTAAATCCTGGTTTTCACGTAACTTTCTCAAGTTGAATATTGACAAAACAGAAGTTCTCCTTGTTGGTACCAAATCTAATTTGTCAAAATCCAGCAGTTTCTCAGTTTCTGTTGATAACTCTCAGGTTAAAAGTCTGGGAGTGGTCCTCAGTAGTACTTTATCTTTTTAAAAGCATGTGAACAATATTACTCGGTCTGCGTATTTTCATTTACGGAACATCAGCCGCCTTCGTCCATTTCTCACCCCAAACTCTGCAGCTGTTCTTGTACATGCTCTAGTTACCTTGTGCATTGATTACTGTAACTCTCTTCTCTTTGGGCTACCTAACAAACTCCTGCACAAACTTCAATTAGTCCAGAATTCAGCTGCACGTATAATTACTAGAACCTCCTCCATTGAGCATATCGCTCCAGTTCTCTACCACCTTCACTGGCTTCCTGTTAAATATCGAGTAGACTATAAGATTTTACTTCTCACTTTTAAAGCTCTTCATAATTGTGCACCACAATATCTCTCTGACTTGCTTCATATTTACAGTCTCAGATCTTCTTCATCTGGTTCCCTTGTTGTACCTTCTGTTCGTTTAGCCACCATGGGGGCATTTAGTTGTGCTGCTCCTAATCTCTGGAATTCCCTTCCACAATCTATCCGAGAAAGTGACTGTCTGACTACTTTTAAATCATCTCTTAAAACCCACTTGTTTAAATTAGCTTCCTCTGATCAATTTTAAACTATTTAATGTCAATAATTGTTGTTTGTTGTATTTTTGTATTGATTTGATCATCACCACTCAACTGTACGGTGTCCTTGAGTGCCCTGAAAGGCGCCTTTAAACAAAATGTATTATTATTATTTTATTATTACATTATGATTATGATATATGTCAAGAGCATTTCCTTCTTTGATTTTAAAGTAAAAACATCTATTGTACTGTTATTGTTGAGGTGAGCTTGGAACACTGCTCTGTGAGATATATTACGTTACGGGGGCAATAGAATCGCCACCATAAAAAACAATGACAGATGAATAGCTTGTAACCCCAAACAGTTGTTACTGTTAACAATGCAAACAAGTTCACCAAACATGGCCTACAGCAGAACGTTTTCTCATCTGGTTTGTTTGGAGAATAATAATTGAGCTCACCATCTGCTTGTAAGAAAAAGACACAACACAACAGCATCTTTATCAAAGTTAGAAAGTAGCAGAGTGAATACACTCATTCATTCATCTTCTACCGCTTATCCGAACTACCTCGGGTCACGGGGAGCCTGTGCCTATCTCAGGTGTCATCGGGCATCAAGGCAGGATACACCCTGGACGGAGTGCCAACCCATCACAGGGCACACACACACACACACACACACACTCATGCAATCACACACTACAGACAATTTTCCAGAGATGCCAATCAACCTACCATGCATGTCTTTGGACCGGGGGAGGAAACCAGAGTACCCGGAGGGAACCCCCGAGGCACGGGGAGAACATCCTGGTTTTCACGTAACTTTCTCAAGTTGAATATTGACAAAACAGAAGTTCTCCTTGTTGGTACCAAATCTAATTTGTCAAAATCCAGCAGTTTCTCAGTTTCTGTTGATAACTTCTTGCATGTTCTGTTGAGAACATGCAAACTCCACACACACAAGGCGGAGGCGGGAATCGAACCCCGACCCTGGAGGTGTGAGGTGAACGTGCTAACCACTAAGCCACCGTGCCCCCCGAGTGAATACATGTCGGTATGAAATATAATCAGTTCTTTCTCAGACTCCTTCATTTCTCAAATGATCTTGGTGATGATCTGAACACCCTGAACAAGAAACAAGCTGGGTACGATATCTGTAGCAGTGTAGCTCCTGTACTTTAAATCTGATGGGTGATTTAGTGGTGTCTAGTGGCTAGTGCGATGGAGGATAAATAAAGCCGTTCCTCCAGACAGTGTGGGAGGAGAAAGAAATGAATATCGGCTACATTTTTGGAGGCACTATTACTTACTTATAGTTTTTTTTTCTTCACCTTTTCCATGTCTGAATCTGGTGTTGTTAATAAATCTGTGTAACATGCAATGTTACTGTGACTTTAGTGCTTTAGGATTCATGAAGTCTCTCTTGTCTTTCTATTTAACTTTATTTAAGCATTTTTCACATGGTGGCTGTTTGTACTGTATTTACAGAGGGATCTTCAGTCTTCATGTGTAAAATATGCAACCTGTTCTCTCCTAACAAATCACTACTCCAGTCTCATGTACTTGAGAAACATAGTGACGAAGATGGAGCTGCTGAGGACTTTATAATTCCACTCAAACCTTTACATGTACCAGGTACGTCAACGGACGCCTCGATATCTGCAAGAACCTCATACTCTTTCACACCAGATTTTTTTTACCACAGTAGATTTTTTTAACGATTTTTCACCTTTTATTTAACATTCATCATTATTATTATTATTACATCTATACTAACTTACATTTTTTTGTAGAGGTCATAAAGAGAAAAAGAGGTAGACCAAAGGGATCTACTAAGAAAGCCCAAGCAGATGTACCGGGGCCTAACCAATTTTCCAGTC
The DNA here is from genome assembly GCF_030014155.1 of Tachysurus vachellii. Classification (NCBI taxonomy): domain Eukaryota; kingdom Metazoa; phylum Chordata; class Actinopteri; order Siluriformes; family Bagridae; genus Tachysurus; species Tachysurus vachellii. Next base: position 27,323,114 of record NC_083464.1, read on the forward strand.
AGTCGAAGAAGGATGATTGTGATGTGCTGTCTGAATCTCCAGTTAAACCCCAGCACACTGAAGATGGCACTGGTTTGGAGTGCAAGAAATGCCAACGCAAATTCAGCAACAAACGTCAAATTTCCAAACACATCTGTTTTGCAGAGCTGAAAGATGAGGATGACTTTCACGGTAAGACTCTTTCTGGTCTTTGTTCTCATCAAACCACGTCTACCACCAGCAACCTGAATACAACCGTCTTTTGAGTACATAAGATCTTCAACCCTCTTCTCACCCAGGTGAGGACATTAATCTTACTGAGGTCACAGATGAAGAAGACACAGATGTAGAATGCTCACCAAAGAAGGCGAGACCATTAAAAGCAGACAAGGTTTCTAGTGTAAAGGACCCCGACTCAACAGGCTGCACTAAGAACCCCATCGTCAACGTGGTTCTTGCAGCACATGAAGCCATTCCCGGTGAGATATCATCATACAGCTTTAAATCTGACCATAGACACAGTCTTATCAAGGCGTTGTTTTATTGCAGGCACAATAAAAATAGTTCCCATTGAAGCTGCTCCAGCTGAGGCGGTTATGCTACCCGAAGAACCTGCAGGAGAGTCCATGCAAAAGAAAGGATACCAAGAATATGCCATACAACAAGCTGCTTATGAAGTGCCTCTGAAATCGAACAGGTACACGTTTAGTTCTAAACGAGGATGCTCAGTGATTCTGTGTAACACAACAGAAACCTGTTCACACTGTCAAAAGAAGTTTGAATCCTGATGATGCTTCAGCCAAGCTGAGAGCAAAACTGGTCTTGTTCTATGCATAGGAGTGATTGTGTACTCTCTCACCTGTCCATCACAGCAACACTAGCCAATCATGAGTGTCTGTATGTGGAAGAGGGTAGACAGACAGCAGATCATAAATAATTATCAAATGCCCAGAGTCCTGATATTTTGCCACGTGCTTCACCGTAATATTTATCTCGTTGTATAGCCACTGTGTCTGTAACTCATTTAAGCTGTTACCCATCAAATGTTTGATTTTTTTCCCCACTGTCTTTTTCCACAGAATAGGACAGACCCAGCTGAAAATTTTCACCTGTGAATACTGCAACAAGGTTTTCAAATTTAAACATTCTCTTCAGGCTCACTTGCGAATCCACACCAACGAGAAGCCTTTTAAATGCAGCCAGTGTGACTACGCCAGCACTATCAAGGCCAATCTCAGCGTCCATATGAGGAAGCACACCGGGGAAAAGTTCAGCTGTGAGCACTGCTCATTTAACTGTTTGAGCAAGGGTCACCTTAAAGTGCACGTGGAGAGGGTGCACCAGAAAATCAAGCAGCACTGCCGCTTCTGCAAGAAGAAGTACTCCGACGTCAAGAACTTGCTGAAGCACATCCGAGAGAGCCACGACATGGAAGACGGGAAAGTCAAGGACTCTTACAACAAGTACCGTCTCCAAACCCGAGAAGGCAAACGACAGCTGCTCTACGACTGTCATGTCTGCGACCGTAAATTCAAGTACAAGTTAGAGCGAGATCGCCATCTGATGGTCCACGGAAGCAACCGACCTTACGGCTGCGAGTTGTGTGATCACGGCTCTACAAAGTTTCAAGCTCTTCAGGCTCATGTTAGAAAGCATCCCTTTGTGTATATGTGCTCCGTTTGCCAGCAGAAGTTTGTCAGTACCGTTCGCCTCAAGTTGCACCTCAGTGAGTCCCATCCAGGGACAGATGAATCCACGACTTTCGCTGATTGTATCCAGAGCAGTTTCTGCCTGTTGAAACCTGGGGATGACATTCAGCAGGACATGCTGAGACAAGACGAGCTGGAGATCAGCAAAGAGCTGTCCCTCCTCAATGCACAGGAAGTGCTTGCCACTGAAATGGACAGTGTAGAGGAGTCTCAAGGTCCTGGTAGTTTAGCTACACAGGAAACGGTACATGATACCCAAGAGGACATAGCTTCAACAGAGATCAACAACTGTCCAGTTATTGACATCACCGCAGCTGAGGAAGCTCAACTGCATGGCAGAGTTTCTGAGGATTTACTCGACAAAGAACAACTGCAGGATAATTTGCCAAACGTGGAGTCTAGTGTAACAGAATTGAATAATTCTGGTGAACGCAGTACAAATTTGCCCCCATCTCAAACACCGGTGCTGTCAGAAAATGCCACTACAGAAATGATGGTTCCTCAGTCTGAGTCTAGTGTCACTCAAAGCAGCCCTCCCCCTAGTGGTACGGAGGATCTGGCAACCACACAAGCTGAAGAAAAATCTGCGTTTGTGCAGATTTTAGAACAAATGCAGAAAAGAAAACTAAACATGGATGTTTTCGAGAGAATACGGAAAGTCTACGGAGATCTGGAGTGTGAATACTGTGGTAATCTTGTATATACAGAATGTTTCCTGTTTGTTTGTTTTTTTAAACATGTCTCTTACTTGTTTTCAAAACTTCCTGTTTTTTTTTTTATAGGTAAGCTGTTCTGGTATCAGGTGCACTACAACATGCATGTAAGAACACATACAGGAGAACATCTGCATTACTGTTCCCAGTGCAATTACTCTTCCATTACTAAAAACAGCCTGAAGCGTCACGTAATCCAGAGACACAGTAACGTCCTCCTCAAGTGCCATATAGAAGGATGCCAGTACTCTACACCCGACAAATACAAGCTGCAGGCTCATGTTAAAACTCACGTAGAAATTGTAAGTACAAAGGATATTTATCTGGGGAATAAAAAATCAATATATCTTGAGTTTAATTCATTGATTTGACTTTTCTTTTTAAGGTTAAGAAAAGCTTTGTGTGTCCCATCTGTAAGAGTGCATTTCCTGAAGACAAAATTAAGCATCATATCAGATCCATCCATCCAGGTAAAAAAAAGTCATCGGGTCATTTTTTCTCTCTGTTTTTTTTTTTTTTTAATGAAAGAATTGTGCTTTTAAAGTGTTTTTCCTGTTTAGACACATCACTAACATACACTTTAGAGGCACTGGGAATTCGTGCCCATTTCAAAGGCGTAATAGGAAAACGAGCCTTAAAATGTCCATACTGCGACTGCTACTTCACAAAAAATGGAACTGACATGCAGCAGCACATCTGGGCTCATGAAGGTGAGCTTATTAAAAAGAAATCTCACAACTGTGGGTGCAAACTCAGTAAATATCATCCTTTCCCCCCAAAACAACAACATTTTCTTTATTTTTTGTTTAAAAATCTCCCTTGAAAAATCTCACTTTCCTTATTAGCTATGTTTGGAATCCACCTGTAATACACCCTTCAAGCTCACTGAATAATTTTTTTTGTTTCCCAATTACAGGAGTAAAACCATATAAATGCTCGTTGTGTGATTACGCCTCACGCAGCAAAAGCAACCTGAAGGCTCATTTCAACAGGCACAACACGGAGAAGAGCCACCTGTGTGATATGTGTGGGAAGAAGTTCAAGTCCAAGTGCACACTAAAGAGCCACAAACTCATGCACTCGGCAGACGGTGAACCACTGTTTTTTTTTGTTGTTTTTTTATCGTTTCCTTAACACAAACCTTTCCTCAATCAGATATACACGGAGAGATTTACCTCATTTCAATGTATGAACGATGGCTACAACATAAAAATGATCAGTATAGGGAACACGGATGAAGTAAAGATATCTTGATATAAAGGAAAATGTATCTAATGTTCTAATGTTTTCATTCAATAAATAATAAGAACAGTTTAATTTGTTTTATTCTAATGGTGGATAGTTTTGCTTCGTTCTAGAAACAAGTGAAATAATCTGTTGTTAATACATAAGACAATGTCAAGCTTGAAGTGAGCAAAAGTATCTAGAATGAGATGTAATCATTTGTGATATTTAACAAAAATATGTTTTTATATGTCGATAGTGTGCGTCTTGTGTGTTTGTGAAAAGGTGTTAACTTGGTACAATATGGATCTAATGGTTGAATTAACCTCAGTTTACTTGAGATGGAATTGTGGGGAAAGAGGTGAAGAGGCGAGTGCAGGCGGGTTGGAGTGGGTGGTGAAAAGTGTGTGTGACAGAAGTGTTGTGTGACAGAAGAGTGTCAGCAAGAATCAAAGGAAAGGTGTAGAAGACAGTAGTGAGAGCAGCTCTGCTGTAGGGGTTAGAGACTGTAGCAGTGAGGAAAAGACATGAGGCAGAGATGGAGGTAGCAGAGATGAGGATGTTGAGGTTCTCTTTAGGAGTGACGAGGATGGACAGGATTAGGAACGAGCACATCAGAGGGACAGCTCAGGTTGGCCGTTTTGGAGACGAGGTCAGAGAGGATAGATTGAGATGGTTTGGACATGTACAGAGGAGGGAGATGGTTATATTGGTAGAAGGATGTTGGAGATCAAGAGGTCAAGAGGAAGTCCATAGAGGAGATAGTGACGTGATGTGTCATACAGCTGAGTACGGTGACCCATACTCAGAATTCGTTCTCCGCATTTAACCCATCCAAAGTGCACACACACAGCAGTGAACACACACACCGTGAATACACACCCTGAGCAGTGGGCAGCCATTTATGCTGCGGTGCCCGGGGAGCAGTTGGGGGGGTTCGGTGCCTTGCTCAGTCGTGGTATTGCCGGTCCGAGAACCCACAACCTTAGGGTTAGGAGTTTTGTGTGTCCCTTCTGTAAGAAGGCATTTCCTGAAGACAAACCTAGGCATCATATCAGATCCCTTCATCTTGGAAAAATAAATAAATGGAAAAAAAGCCTAATGGACACAAGGAAGTTCTCTGGATATATAGTGGAGATAAACACGTAGAAGTCTTAAAACACTCAGAATGGATTCTGTCCTTTCTTCAGTTCTGATTGGGTTTAGTTAAAAGACTTAAAGTGAAGTGTTAATGGTGTTTTAGCAGAACGGACAGGAAGCAGAACGCTATTCTGAATGAATCTGTATTGAAACAGCTGCTTCTATTTCCCGCTGCCGTAGGTAAGCAGTTCAAATGTACTGAGTGTGACTTCACTGCAGCCCAGAAGCCACAGCTCCTCCGCCACATGGAACAGCACGTCTCCTTTAAGGTAAAATACGGTGGACGTTTCCCAGCATGCATTTTCCATATGCAAGTCAACAATTTTCATAATCGAGCTCTCAGCATGTTGATGATCATTGACACATCATTTTGTTCACAATAAAATTACACAATGTATAAAAATGTATGTCGTTGAGTGTTCGGGTTTGTGACATCATGCTTTTTCAGCCATTCCGTTGCACACACTGTCACTACTCGTGCAACATCTCAGGTTCACTTAAAAGACACTATAACAAGAAGCATCCAGGGGAGCAGTACAGCAACACAGGTCCTGGTACACCTACATCAGAGACTGTAATAGAGCAAGGTCTGTTTCTCTGTTTCCTTTTCAGATCAGAGTTGTTATTAGAAAATGTACTAAAACTCTAGTACATTGAAGTGTGAAAAGTCTCTCACTGAGTCTCTTCGTATATCTGCAGGTGGAGTGAAGTGTCCGGTTTGTAACTATGTTTATGGAACCAAATGGGAAATGAACAGACACTTGAAGTGCAAACATGGACTCAAAGTTGTTGAGAATCAGTGGGAGGTGAGAAACTACAAACAGCTTTGACTTCACTAGCAGCAGCAATCTCTCAGAAACGTCCCTCATATACCGCACGCATGCATTTACATAACATATACGTGCAGTATATGATGTAGCAGTAATCAGTCAAAAGTAGCTAAAAAAAAATCGAAAAGCACTAAACAATATTGGATTCATTGAAGTTTTATTTTTATTGTTTCTTAATAATAGTTTAGTAGTTAAAGGTGGGGTGCACGTTGTTTCAGAAATGCTTCAGAAAACTCTTTAATGCCTTTAAGGATTTTTTTTAAGTCGGGCCGACAAACAAAACAAACGTGTAGCCAATGAGCAGAAAGGGGTGTGTCTTGTCAATATGAGGCAGAGAGAGTGTTCAGTGCTCATGTGTAACATTAGCAGAAAGGGGTGTGTCTTGTCAATATGAGGCAGAGAGAGTGTTCAGTGCTCATGTGTAACATTAGCAGAAAGGGGTGTGTCTTGTCAATATGAGGCAGAGAGAGTGTTCAGTGCTCATGTGTAACATTAGCAGAAAGGGGTGTGTCTTGTCAATATGAGGCGGAGAGAGTGTTCAGTGCTCATGTGTAACATTAGCAGAAAGGGGTGTGTCTTGTCAATATGAGGCAGAGAGAGTGTTCAGTGCTCATGTGTAACATTAGCAGAAAGGGGTGTGTCTTGTCAATATGAGGCGGAGAGAGTGTTCAGTGCGCATGTGTAACATTAGCAGAAAGGGGTGTGTCTTGTCAATATGAGGCAGAGAGAGTGTTCAGTGCGCATGTGTAACATTAGCAGAAAGGGGTGTGTCTTGTCAATATGAGGCGGAGAGAGTGTTCAGTGCTCATGTGTAACATTAGCAGAAAGCGATTGAAACATTGACATGGAGGATATAAACGAAAAGTGAAAAAGTCAACCGTGTTAATATAGGATCAGCTTTCCAGCGCTGGAGAGAACTGAACATCTTCCACCAGAAACGGAGCTAAACCTTTCACGTTACAACACACAGTACTACAAAAACACATTTGTATTACCATAATATTACTCATTGTGTTCATTTATTGATAAAAATATCCCCTCGGCCAGCTGCCCCAGCAGGTTCTGCCATAATAGTTGCCTGGGTTACGTATGTATGTGTGGGCGGAGCTATCAAAACAAAGGTGACACCCATTTGGGTTAGGGGCGTGTTTGTTTTGGTGATTTCAAATGTCAACATTGGCTTTCAAACATCGTACACCGCACCTTTAATAATAGTAGTTTTAGTTAGAAATCTGACGAATAAGTATTGGATAGTGTTACAGTGCGGTGAATGATCTTTATCTCTTCTGCTTGTTCAGGTTGTAGAATCAGCAGAGGAACCAAACACACAGTATCTTCAAATTGCTGAGACGGAGGACGTGCAGGGAACAGAGGCTGCTGTATCAGTGCTGCAGAACCTTCGCTTTAACACACAGAACGGTGTGTAACAGGACATAGAGATGTGGCTGACAAATATACAGTGAAATGTGCAACAACTTTGTTTCTGTTTCGTAGGTGTCGTCTCCGCAACAGCTACAGACAGACTGGATCCAGCGTCGGTTAACATTCTCCAGCAGATAATCGAGCTCGGCACGGAGAACCCCGACACCGTGGCCTCTGTGGTTGCCATGGCGCCTGGTACAGTCACAGTGGTGGAGCAGGCAAGTCTAGCTGCTTAAAAACAGGAGATGCTACAGAGTGTTTCAGTACTGAATAAAGAGGCTGGAAAAAGCCAGGAGTTTTACATTTACACTGTTTGGCAGATGCCAAAGATCCAGATATCTCATTTTATACAACTGATTGTTAAGGGCCTTGCTGAGGGGCCCAGCATTGGGAGCTTGGTGGCAACTAGAGTGTTTCGAGCAAAAGTTCTGTTAAAGCTGTGGATGTGAAAATAGCATCAGTAAATGGCTGAGAAAAGGTTTTGCCTTGTGTAGCTTCATAAGCGCTTTGGTACAAGCTGTCTCACAGCATCCATCATATTTTACAGCAGTGTATTTTACAAAGTAGTTCTGATGACGGAACACTTTACAAGTCAGTATGAAGTCAGTATTTGGTGGAGGTGTATAAACACTACACCAGTATAATGCTTCCCTATAAATAATGATGTTGCATTTCCTCATAGGCTGTTTTCACACTTGCCCTTTTCCCCCAAGTGTTAGCTAGAGTGTCTTTTGTGGTATGATAATACTCTTACCAGTCTGGCTAGCCTAACTAGCCTAACTAGTTACCTACATTGGGTTTATTGTAATCTATAATCCAGATGAAACAAAGGTTGTCTTAATTGTGGAGAGAAGTTTGTTTGCATTTGTTATTGCTTGGAAGGCAGAAAATCCCAGAAAAAAAAATCCCATTTCACTTTTTCAACTCTGGTGATTTAGTGATCAGGATTTGCTGCATTCACCACTGCATCCTGGCTACAATTCCCAGTCAGGGAACAGTGTGTCATACACCTAAGTGTCATCAGGCGAGCAAATCCCAGCAATATCTCAGCCATCCATTGTCAGGTGCCAGGGGAGGAACATTGCCCATGCTCTCTGGGTGGGATGAGAGCTGTTGGGTGGGAGATAGTAGATGGCCATATTATGTGAAAGGGGTGTTGGGTTTTGCATTCTGTTCATCTTTTTGTCCCGTTACATATAATGTGCAGAGGCAGTTGAGAAAAAATTTGCAGTGTAGTGAGAAACCATTCTAGACAATATTTTGGGGCACTGTGGCACTTTTTTTTAGGAGTTTAATCAGCTCAAACTCTTTATGATACTAGGTTACAGAGGAGGAGCAGCAAACTGACCATGCCATGATGATCCATGATGCCCTGCAGCAGGCCACCGTGGGTCTGGGAGAAGAGCATCACTTGGTGGTGTCCTCAGACGACGTGGAAGGCATCAAGACAGTCACGGTGTACACACAGGGAGAGGATGCTTCCCAGTTCATTGTCTATGTTCAGGAGGCTGTTCAGACTGAGGAGAGTACTACAGAGGTGACCTAAAGACTTTTCAGAAGGCTGTACAAGTGGAAAGATGTAGAAAATACATCGTATATGCTTTAGCTCATCAGCTTGCAGTCAACAAAGATCGAGGCAGGAGTTGCATCAGGACTCAAAAACAGTTTTTTTTTTTTTCAGAGACAAACAGTACTGCTGAAAATCCTCATTATTCTTTTGTAGCTTTTTATACTACGGTGATTTTGATGGGTTTCAATGTCATTGAATTGATTTTGTTTGCTACATCATCTGTACCTGAGGTATTATGACTTTAATCAGATTCACTAGAATCAGAGCTTGAATTTTTGAATCAAGTTACAGGCAGAATGTGTGTGATTTGACGTTATACCACAGCGCTGCTCACTAGTATGGCAGCGGTTCATATAAATCGATATTAAAAGCATATTATCATTGATTTGAAGTTTTCTGTAAGGATCTTTTATGACACGTGAAAGTCTATAAGACGGAGGATTTTGTGTTTACGTGTTGCTTTGGTAACAGGACTGTGTTGTCCTTATTAACACCGAAAGAGAGAGAGAGGCTGGCATGGGAAAGAAAGCATGGTTAGAGAAGTATGGCAATTTCTAGCTGTTTTAATTTAAGTGATAGCAGGAACTCTCTTGTTCCATAACATTAAATGTAACTGTGAATAGTTCAAAAATTGATAACGTGATGCTTTAGTAAATTAATCACTAAAATCATTGGCATATTGCTGTGGTATAAATGGAATAAAACACCACGTTGTTTAGTATTTTTATACCAATAAAAATCACCTTAAAGCTCTAATTCTTTAACATTTTGCCACTGAATCTTTCAGATACACAAGCATGCAACTAATTAACACATGAAATTAAATTACATTTTAACCAGATGAACATTTTTTTTCTTTTGCATGTTACCGTATATTTCTCTCTCATTAACATATAACGTTGGTCTTGCTGATACAAAGTCTGTTTCCTTTTTTTTTTTGCTTTTGGTGAGATATTCTGTTTAGCCATAACATTAAAACCACTGAGAGGTGAAGTGAATAACATTATTATCTCATTACACTGGCACCTTTCGAGAGGTGGGATACATAGATATTAAGTGAACAGTCCACTTGAGTACCTCAAGTGTAAACTCTAAACACTATAGTTGTGTTTGTGGAGATCATCAGGCGTGAGCATTCATGCTAGCTTCATCTGAACATGATTAGCTTACTGGATGATCCAAGTGTCCATGTGTTTCTAATAAGGTGGTTGAGGAATAAAGGAAATCAAAGGGCATTTAAATCGAGATTCACTTAATAAATGAGAAACATACTGTTATGTAGAATTATCTAAAGTCACTTATATCTGGTTAATTTGCTTTGACGATCCGGTTGAATTTATTAAGTAAAGAAACATAAAGGTGCATCTTGGTGAATAAATTGATATTAAACTAGATCTAAGGGATTTTTATTTCCGTTCTTGTTGGGCTTCTAAAATAAAAATAGCCTGACAACTTAGAAGTTTTACATGCCATATGCTTTCAAATTATGCTTTTAAATGCACATGATTGTACTTAATAAAAGATTTTTATGAATGTAGCGCATGATTTCATAATTCTGCTTATAATCAGTTCATAATTTAGGTAGTTGAGTGATGCGGTGGGCAGCATTGACACCTCACAGCTCCAGGGTCTGGGGTTCACACCTCTTTCTTTGTGTTCATGTGGGTTTCTATCCACCTTCTAAAAAGACTTCATTAGGCTAAAGAGAATTCCACACACTTCCTGTGTTAAGACAATTTCCATAATAGCTCACTCACTCAGTCACTCATTTTCTACCGCTTATCCGAACTACCTCGGGTCACGGGGAGCCTGTGCCTATCTCAGGCGTCATCGGGCATCAAGGCAGGATACACCCTGGACGGAGTGCCAACCCATCGCAGGGCACACACACACTCTTATTCACTCACACAATCACACACCAGGGACAATTTTCCAGAGATGCCAATCAACCTACCATGCATGTCTTTGGACCGGGGGAGGAAACCGGAGTACCCGGAGGAAACCCCCGAGGCACGGGGAGAACATGCAAACTCCATTGAGGGAATTGAACCCCCAACCCTGGAGGTGTGAGGCGAACGTGCTAACCACTAAGCCACCGTGCCCCCTATAATAGCTCATAATAATAAAAATTAATACAACTTTCATTTGTCAGATTTTCACTTTTTCAAAAGTTTACCTGCAATATTTGAGGCAAAGCCTTTTAATTGCTTGAGAGTAAACTTCCACAGGCTTCACACAATACGGTTCCAGAGTTTCTGCTCATTCCTCCTGACAGAACTGGTGGAACTCGGTCAGCATTGTGGAACATTTACTTGAGAAATGTTCAGGATTCAGATCAGGTGAAATTGCTGAAATGCATGAAATACTTTAATGCCTTTAAGGATTTTATGGCAACTGTGGATGTAGCTTTAGGATTATTGTCCTGCCAGAAGTTATATACATCTTTTTATAAAGCTGCTCATGGTATCTTCAGTTGTTTGGAAATTGCTCTTAAGGAGGAAAACGATTTGAGAATTCTTACCATAAAACCACAGACATCCCTATCAGAAAACCAGCTAGCTGCCTGAAACAAAGGCCAGGCTGATCAAACTGCTTGGTCAGGGCTGTTCACTTAGTTTGTCATGGGGCCAGTTCAAATTCAAATTAATTTGAATTAATTTCATTTGAATCAATAAATAAATAAATAAATAAATGATTAAATGATTTATTGAATAAATAAATGAGTATATACAAAATATTATATAATATATATATATATATATATATATATATATATATATATATATATATATATATACATCCCTATTCCTAATGAGCAAGCCGGAGGCGGCGGCAGCAAGGAAAAATAAAAGGAGATGATATGAGGAGGAAACCTTGAGAGGAACCAGGCTCAGAAGGGAACCTCATCCTCATTTGGTTGACACTCTACAGTAAATAATGTAAATGTAAATAATGTCCTTTCTGCAACAGCCGAGAGCTCCTGAGGAACTAATGGATCATCGCAAACTCTTGAGTTCATCACAGACCTGATTGCTGATAAAGACCAGACCATACAGCTGATTGACACAACATTGGTTCAAAGAAGGCATGACAGTTTCCAGGTGGCTCCATCAAAAACAATCCCATGAGTCATTGGTTGTCCATGTAGATCAAACCCCTGGCAGGGTGACCACCAGGCGACGAGACTCCAACCAGGGGTAGAACATCAGGATTAGCTCCATGAGATGATCAGGCTAGGAACTCAAAACACTGGGAGCTCAGGAGTGGCATATAAATACAGTATAGGGATATGTAGGGATGTGGTAGCCTAGTGGTTAAGGTGTTAGGCTACCAATCGGAAGGTTGTGAGTTCGATTCCTACGTCCACCAAACTGCCACTGCTGGGCCCCTGAGCAAGGCCCTTAACCCTCAATTGCTCAGTTGTATAAGATAAAATGTAAGTTGGTGTCTGCTAAATGCTGAAAACGTAAATAAATATATATATGTATATGTAAATTATATGCAAAGTGCAGACAGGGACTCCTGCAAGACTAGCTATGACAGCATAACTAAAAGGCTAGAGCCAGAAGGGGACACAGACATGAGGGCTTCCAGGGATGTAAAGCGTCCCACCACTCCACAGTCTGCAAACCTGAGCAACATACGACGGTGGTAAGCCGACAGACCATCACTGCTAGCTGAATAGCCCGGTGCTAGACCATCTCTGCTAGCTGAATAGCCCGGTGCTAGACCATCTCTGCTAGCTGAATAGCCCGGTGCTAGACCATCTCTGCTAGCTGAATAGCCAGGTGCTAGACCATCTCTGCTAGCTGAATAGCCCGGTGCTAGACCATCTCTGCTAGCTGAATAGCCCGGTGCTAGACCATCTCTGCTAGCTGAATAGCCCGGTGCTAGACCATCTCTGATAGCTGAATAGCCAGGTGCTAGACCATCACTGCTAGCTAACTGAGCAATAATTGTTTTCGAATGATCTGAACTTTTTTAATAACTCATCTATGATGTAGCATTAGTATAAATATTACAAGTACAATTTGATCACAATCATTTGAAATTGATTGTGCTTAAATATCTTTTGTAAAGCATCTCACTTCTTTTATTTATACTTTACGATAAGTGTTTATTTTTTAATGCTGATTTATAAGTTGCTCAAAAGCTCCTAATCAAACTGAATTAGACAATACACAGCTGGAGAAAGAACAATCATTTATAAATCACACTCTCTGGTGTCTCCCTGGTTCCTCTCTTCAGATCGATTTTCAGGCTTGCTCCTTATATAATATAATGAAGTAAACAGACCAAAATTCTTGCTAAAATGAGGAAATGTCACAGATGTAACAAATATCACACAATAGAAAACAGTTCTTTGTATCAACTTGAAATCAAATCAAGATAAAATTCTCTGTCACTGCTCGTGTTTGTCATGTCCGCCGAGGCCCGACTGCTCTCAGAGTCGTGCTCAGTGTCCTACTGCTCATCCTGGTCTTTCTGAACTTGCCTCATGAGCAGGAACTCTTTGGGTGTGATGTCATCATCTTTCATCTTCTTCGCTTTGCGCTTCTTTTTCTCAATCAGCTTCTGCTTCCTGATCTCTGCTAACATCTGTAGCTGCTCTTGAGTTAGAGAGGCCGAGCAGCTGATCTGTGAGCTAGAGTCTTTTGACCGCTGTTTATAGTCCTCGATCTGTTTATAGAGCGCATCACGATCGACGCCAAACACGACTCTCTTGCTCTCCGCCGTGTGCACGCTCGTCCTGTTGAAAAAGTTTAATACAAACAAATACATTCTCATTTTAATTCTACATTTTATTTTTTAATTATTAAGGAGCACTACACATTCCCCATGAGTTGGTGTGATAACATATAGTCACTGCGCATAAAGCTGCTAGTATGTAAATGTAGTGTATGTAAATCTCAATTCTTACTCGTCATCTTTCTCATTAAGGACAAGCTTCTCTGAGTCATCAACTGGGCCAAAATCAGCCATCTTCAGAAGATCTTCCACCTGACGTCAGGAAGGAAAATTGTAAAGCATTCATTCCTTTTGGTTTTCATCCCAATCACATGACTGAATAAGTCACTTTACCTCTTTCAGAGCTGCATACTGTTTATCTAGTACAAAAACTAATGGAGGAACACTGCCCAAGATCTGCTGTGAGGTGAGGAGGTATCTGAAATACACAGCAAATTTCACCTCATTCTTGTTTAAATACATCATTGTATATCCAATAAAACAAAAATAATCATGTAAATAAAAAAAAGATGTACCGTATTCTTGGGGCACATTTGTCCAAATTCTGCTGAATCTCACTGTCTCTTTCAGAGGACAAACTTGTCTTCCAGTAGATCCGACAAACAGAGTAATCTGCTAGCAATGAAACCTTGCACCAAAAGTGGAAGACAGAAATGATTAGAAAAAAAAAACGGTTATGTACCATGACTTCCTGTTCTAGGTTCAGAGCCTGTGACGTTACAAACAACAGGACAGCCTTCGAAAATGGACTAAAGGACAAGATGAACATTTCAGTGAGCCTACTGACAGACAACACCAAAGGAGTCACTCCCTGAATATTCTTTACATTTGGGCTCTGGGGTATGGTAGATAGACAAGAAGGTCTTTATTCAAAAAGACAGTTGGTACAAAACTAAACAAAATGTATTTTCCAAAGCACACTAAGATTCATTGAGATGAACAATGGTGGTAGCTGCATCATACTATGGTGCTGCTTCTCTACAAAATAATGGCTTTAGATGATGATGATGATTGTTTTGGTACCCAGTCAGAGCCCTGGGATCGAAATCCTGTCCAAAACCTGTGGAATAGTTTAAAGAGGGCTGTGATCATGAGATTTACAGTGTGATAGATCTGGAGCATCACATAAGACAGAGTGCAATATTAAAAGCAAAAGGTCAGTCAGACAAAAAAAAAAAAAAAAATCAATATAATTATATTAATATTAAAATATAATTATAAAGTAATAATAAAAATAATAATAATAAAAGAAAGCTGTATGCTTGAATCTGTTCAGTTTGAAGGTTTTATGAATTTTAATGCAGGTTAATTTTAATGCACTAATTCTATTAGAAGCATCTCATTACAAAGGGATATGTTCAGCAGATACTCCACTTAATCTAACACTAATTAACAATTAATTAACTAATAAACACTCTTGTAAAATAAGGTTCGTTGTTTATCTAAGCATTTCTTATCACTGTTGATGTAAACATCACAAGCCCCCACAACGTTTTTTTTTTTCTTACTCGAAATACTTTTGTTTTTTTTCCTCGTGAAATTAAAGTGTTCTTGCTTCGACGTGATTTATCTTCATTTCAGTTTTTTAACATAGTTGCATGGATTTCTATTTTTTTATATCCACAGTGGCACACTATGACACAAAGGAAATATGCAATGGCTTAAAAAAAATAAAATAAAATAATTTAAAAACAACAACAACAACAACAGAAATACTTTTCCCCCCCTAATAATTTAAATGACAGGTGAAACCATGTACTAATGAATACCAATCTCAGTTGTCCCCATTGAGACAGACAGCAATTAAAAGGTATTATCATCATTTCCCAAACCACAACAACAGGCAGGACAAAAATGAAGAGATGAACAAAGTCACATGTTTAACAGAGATTGAAAGATTAAAATAAAGGTTTGCTGTACTTTAGTGATCTCCACGTTGTAGCCAGGTAGCTGTGCATTAACCTGATGAGATGACAGCAGGTCTGAGATGGACTTATACAGGATCGTGTTCAGGGTTCTCACACGTAAACTGTCCTCCATGCTTCTTTTCTTGGCAGGTTTAGTGAATCCAGACTGATCTGTGATTATGGACTGAAACACCTGAGGAGTTTCATACCACTTTTTCTTCCTGTTTAAGAGAAAACACTGTGTTGAAGTCACCTGTTTGTTGTTATTTGGCTGGTCCTGCACCAGTTTCTAACTCACCTCTTGTTAGTGAACATCTTCTTCAGCAGATCGCGACCCTGACAAACAGAAGTGTGAAAGTTTGTTACACTCTGAAATGTTGATGTTCTCACCAAGGTCGTGTGTTTATATCCATTTGGAGTCTCCAGGGTTATTTTACGCATCGTTGTCACTACAGCACCAACACGTCGAGATAACAAACCTATCTGAACCAACATGATTAAATATTACTCAGAAAACATTAATGTTACTGTTAAAAAAAATAATAATACACGAGGCTAAACGTGCAAAAATAATGACGTCACAGTCCTGCCTCCTGTACTGGGATTGGCTGATATTATTCTATCGGAAGTATAAAGCTACAGCCAATCATCGCGCGCCGTTGTTATGTTGTAGCCAATCATAGTGCAGAGGCGTGTTTTGTTTAGGGCGTAGACACTAAAAAAGTCTACTGTATATTAATATATTTATGTAGTTTGTGGAAACGCATCCTGTTTTTAAACGTCATATTTTTTTGGTATTTGAAGGTTAAACCTACGTCACCAAATATTGTATTAAAGAATTTAGTCTATAGTAAATAACTACTAATAAATTGATCAGATTTTCAGTGTACTACTGCTAATAATAATAATAATAAAAATAATATAAATATAATATAAAATAATAATACTGTTTATAATGATAATAATTTTAATATTATAATTTTATTATTGTTATTATTTTAATTTGAATAATATTATTATTATTAACAACAATGAGATGAACAATGGTGATAATAATAATAATAATACTTATAATAATAATAATAATAATAATAATACTTCTCGTTATTGTCATCTTTGTTATTTATTCTCATAAACAAAACAATCAATTTATTTACAACATTTTATTTACAATATTGCTATGCATTCATTTTTTTTTTTTTTGGTAAATAAATAAATAATGTTCAACCCAACCCATGTATAGCTTTTTAATTCAATTTCCTAATAAAGAAGTCAGACATGCGCATTAGAGGACAGAGCTGTCAGTCTGCTTCCTTTTGGGAGTTCAGGTCATTTTTATTGTCATCCTCACCACACAACAGGCACACTGTCAGAAATAAAAAGCCTCCATTGACCAAAGGGTAACATACAAGACAATCCACAGAGCTACAACATGTTAATACAGTGTACAAAACTAGTAACACAGGACAGTGTGGAGATGTATACATACAGTATAACAGATACAGGATCATCTCCATAACAACCGTAGAGGTTTTTATCGTTCTTCTCAGCGCAGGCAGATACTCAGTCTGAAGTTATGAATAAAAAAAAGTCTGTCCACTTAAATAGCTATACCAAGGCTTCCTTTAGTTCATTTACCATCATGTTCCTAACAAATTCCTGTAGTTCAGATGCAGAAAAAGCAATACATGTTTCTCCTGATCAGCCAAAATGCATTATTAGTCAAGTCCAGCATTATTTTTAGTTTTAGAGGATTGTGTACTTGTTTATCCATACTGTGAGTAATGATGTTTACTTTGTTTTAATTGTCACAGTTTCGCATGACGGAGCACATGGGGACCGCACGTCTTGTTCGGTTCTTCTGATGAACACCACCACACACTAACATTTTACATCAACAGAGAAGTACAGCATTTATTCAACATGCATCGACATGTATAACCTTGGATCTTTATTAGGATTTTTTTTTTTTATTTATCATCATTTCAAGAGAACACAAATTACATATAAACAAAATCTTTAACAAGGTTTTTGTAGGGTTTATAGCTAAACCAAACATTAATAATAAACAGGTATGCTGTGAATCTGCTCAATTTTCACTTATCAGTGCTCACATATCACATGTATATATTCATTTGTATAACTGGTTCATGACAGACTCAGAAAGTTCAATCAAAAGTCCGGAGCTCCATCAACCACATCTTGTTTCCTTTCCTTTTAAAAACGTAAGCCCTAAAACACATCAGTTTATCTCATATGGAGTTTTTCATATGGAGGTTTGAGGCAACCGTACAAACCTTTCTGTGTTTGTGAACATTTTAGCTTGCTTACCATTTTGACTTTACATCACCTTGCAGCTTCCTAAATATGTTTATTTATAAAGTTTGCTCAGCAAAATGAATGTAAATAAGCTGTACATTAAGTGCCATAGAATAAGCAAGCTGACTATGTCATGACTCCTCACTTATGCCTAAACAATCCATTTCTTCACTAGAGAAATGATTGGGATTCATAGAAAAAATATATATATTATGTAATATTAAGAATATACTCTTCATCAGCATTAATCACACTCTTCCCACTGTTTCTGACAAATGAATTCATTAGACTATGGATTCAAAATAGAACACAACCCAGCCCAAATAGTCTTTTTAATAGAATATTAATGGTTTTTAAAAGGCAGACATTGCCTATTAGTACACTCAACAATGAAAAAACAATTTTGTCAAACAATACACTGGACGTCTCAAAGGGTACTAGTGGTAAAGCTACACTCACAGTCCACTTTATTAGGAACGCCTGAAGTTAACCGAAGCTCTTGGCCTTTATCTGGATGATTTTACGCACTACACCGCAGCCACATGACTGGCTTGTTGGATGACTGCATAAACAAGCATGTGTACGGGTGTTCCTATTAAAGTGGAAGCTGAGCGTATATAATTTTATATAGAAGCAATGCATTGCAGCTGAACAAAATGCATACTACAGGTATCAGAAAGAACTTTTACATAAGAGTGTACAGGGGTCCATACACACGGGAGCATATACAGAATAGCTGTGTAAAAAATAATTCTAACATTAGAGTCGCCAACTTACAAACTGGCTTAAGGAATATCATAAACAGTACCCAAACGTTAATATATCTGTCATTATTTACACACACTCTTTACACAAACCCAAGAATTACATCTTCAACATGGAATTTAAGGATGTAATTCCAACTCTAATTGGCCAAATCACTGCAGTTTAGTGCTGCCCAAACTTTAATTTATTCAGTTTCAAACATTTCAAGTTAAGTCAAACTGTTTGTGACCTATACAGAGAAGGGCAAGCTCTATAATATAGCCCTCCAGAACAGCCGGACACGTCTGATCATCGGACTTTAAATGAACGCGAATTCTAACATAAGCATGCTTATATAAATAAGGTTTCTTCAGATAGTAGGTTCCACCTCTGGAATAAGAAGGTTATGTTTCACTTTATTCACCTCACACATGTTGAAACCCAGTAGTACTACAGTTTTCCTCCTCTGGATTGTTTTCATGCACCTGCTCCGTTTCATACCGAAGTGATGAAATACGTCCGTCTTGTTCAACCACAGGCGGGCAGCGAGAGTTAGCATCTCCATTTTCGATGGGTACGGCTTATTGTGAAAGTACTTTGTCAGGAATTCTTTCCTGTCCTCAAAAGATTGCATCTCCATTCCCGAAGGGTCCATGACAAGCTCGGCTGGGGCACAAGTGTCGTTCTTGCAAGGTCGGAAGCTTCTGTTGGCGTATTTCTCAGCAGCCAACTCCCTCTTTTCTTTGGCAGTTTGTTTCACCTCTGCATTCAGTATGATGTGCGGCTGGAAACATTGGTGAACGGAGTTGACCATATCACCATTGGCGTGTGCTGTCGTGTCCGGATTCAGCCGCTTCTCTGCTTCCTTGACGCTCTTGGGAGCGCACCGGCAGCGCTGCACATGAATAGAAATGGTTTTTGGGGTCGACTTTTCAGAATACACCCCGAAGCAGTAGATGCACTTGAAAGCAGGAGATTTCAATATGGCATGGATGGTGGGCACAATGTGGTGTATTGTTTTTAAATGTTGCTCATAGTCCTCCAAACTCTGCAGCTTCACCTGGCAGAACGGACATACCGTAGGTATGGTTTTCAGTGTAGGTGGGTATACAGCCTTCGCAGAGTCTGGGTACATCTTTATATAGATTTTCTCTTGAGCACTAGTGACCAGCACAAGGTTGAGCTCTCGGTTATCAAGCAAGTCTTTGGGCACATCCGTATTCAAGCTGAAGGTGGAAAATTCAATATTGCCTTCGTCATCACAGTCAAGTTTGTACTCTCCTTTGATTAAGTCTCGGTTTTTCTTTATTTTTAAGCTATGTTCTTTGTTTGAGTGCTCCATGATCTGCTTGAAGGAGTAGAACATCAGAGGGCAAAACAGACACCTCAATCCGTGCAACAAATGCTGAAAGATCCACTGCTCAGTCAACAAAACTTTGCAACGGAGGCATTTTACAGTATCGTCGTTCTGTTTCTTTAAGAACGGTGCAAAAACAGCCAGTTTGTTTGGTCGATTCTTTTTACGTGCTGCCTCTTTTAGGCCTGCAGGTGCTGGCTTAGCAGGCTGTACTGCAGCCTTTGATTGAGTGCTTACTGAGGACTGAGGTCCATTTGTTGTCACAACTACCGGTGTACGGCTGACCATCTGACTAGCGCCAGGCTGGCCAGGTACCGCGCTTACTTGAACAGGAGCTAAAGTGTACGTTGGAACACCGTTGACTTTGTTGCCTGTGGGAATGAGACGGACAGACTGAGAGGCGACGATGGGCTGTCTGGGAGCAGACTGGTTTAGTTGTAGCCTGTGAGTAAAAAGCATAGGTGGACGCACGCCAGTTTTGCCGGGAAGGTTGACATGAACTGCTGGTGGCAGAAGCACCTGTTGGGCTGACTGAGATTGTGAAAGCCTAGGCGCCGTCATGGACACGGGAACCTGTTTAGAAGCATTCTGGATATTTGGCATCACCATATTCATAGATTTAACAAGTGAAGAGGAAGACATGGTAGTCAAACCTTGATGAATCCCACTAGAGGCCTGCTGTGGTAGTAAAGCTGGATTCTGGGAGGAGAGGAAGACCTGCCGCCCTCCAGCAGAGCACAGAAGACCCGATGTGTTGGTTGGCCCTGCCATGAGCATCGTGCCATTAGATTTAGCTACTGAATGTCCTTTCTTTTGCTTAACCTGGTTTAAATTTGACGCAAGATTCATCAGGTTTGCCTGCCCAGCATTTTGAGTCTTTTCGCTGATAAATGGCATAATATGCCAGTGGAGATCCTTATGCCTGTCCGAGCTCAAAATGTGATACAGGAGATGTTCTATGGTCTCTGCTGGCAGTTTGCACTCCTTGCAATAATACTTGGAATTCAAAACTCTGGCACTTTTGTTTTGACTGTCCGTGTTTTGGCCACTTTCCAACCTGTGTCCAAAGTAACGGTTCAACAATGTGGCATAGTGGTTCACCAAAACATGTTTTTTCATCACATAAAGCAAAGAGTCAGCATAGCCACAGTTCACACACATGTACCTATCATCCAACAGGTTGGCAGAGGCTGTGAGCGTCGCCGTCTTGGGTGGCTGAATAATGGAGAAGGTGGGTGTGGATATTTTTGTAGGCTTGGGGTGAAAATACTTGAGGTGCTGATTGATGGTTTCTGGGCGGCTGACAAAAGAGCAGCTGGGGCAGGTTAAGAGTGATGCGAGGTCAAGCTCCTCCCTATGAAACCGCAGTGCGTGACTTCTGAAGGTGTAAAAAGACCGCGTGGAAAAACAACACAGGCTGCAGCATAGTGATTCTGTCCGATATTTCCACTTAACGAGAAAAAAACACAAGCAAAAACAGCAATTTCCAGGTTAACATGATGTACCGTTGAATCGTTCAAGCAGTTAACACTGACCAGTTTTCTTTTTAAGACGTTCTAATGAAGATTAAGAATATTCGCAAAAATTCACAAAGCCAATTATATGATTAGAATGTAAACTGCACTGTTTATTTTACCATCTACTGCCAGCCAAGCCTATCCTCTATACGTCTGTCAAATTTTAACCATTTTAACTAAAATTATAACATCGTAAAACGAGAAAAACGGATTCATTAATACCATTAATATAACAGGGTGTCCAGTTTAAAGATGTTTCCTTCTCAGGTGAGTGAATTTTAAATGAATTAAACCTGCACAAGAAGCTAGTGAATGCAATTCCACACACATTTCGCAAGCTTTTATTAACATGTCACGGTGTGATGTTGGTTAACACAAAGCATGTTTTCAGTGCTACATAATTTGAGGTGAATAAAATGGCGTTTATTATCTAAACATAACTTTTACGCAATGACTTTTTGGAAAAAGAGGCAGAAAGAAGAGCTGTTGCAAAATGATGCAGCGTTCCTTACAAGGTAGCAATTTAATCTAACGCCAATATTTCTTTCAAGACAAACTGTATTGAAATGTATTTGAGGCTGATGTTAATGCCTAACATTAACAATGCTGATGTTAATGTATTTGATGCCTATAATACTAGTGAGATTAAACAGAAAATGGTATAATAATAAAATATTACTCTTAATAAATAAATATTACTCTTACTAATTTTATTATTACTCTTAGTAATAATAATAAAATCAGCACATTACTGAGCACGTTGCTCATCTGAATGTGTTTATCAGAACAGTGGACAATAATACATGCTTACCTTTTTTCTCCTCTTGCCAACATGACCATCGGTGAAATCGCTCCATTCCGTGTTGTTGAAACTTGCCTCGCCGGCATCAAAAGGTCTGTATTCCTGTTCATAATAATTAAATAAGCTCAAAACCCCAGAGGAAATTATGACCTCAAGAAGATTTGATGGTTTAAATAAAGACTTTTACCTCTATTAAGTCCTGACAATTCTGCAGCGCGATGTCACACAGAATACTCTTCACTTTTTTCCGGGATCTTCTGAGCCTTGCCAAATCGTTCACTGGTACTTGATACATGTTGTTGTTTTTGTTGTTGTTGTCACTAAAGAGTACAGAACAAACAAACAATGATTCCACCCACCTCCATGCTCGATTTATTAATGTTCGCATAGAAATAATGTGTAAGGAATAACAGTGAAGAGAAAAAAACATGCAGAAAAGATTCGAGAGGTGATATAAACTGTGCCCAGTGACAGTCTGTGGGTCTAGTAAGAAGAGGTTAGTGTTGTCTTGTTTTAGCGTTGTCTTGTCTTAGCGTTGTCCTGTCTTAGCGTTGTCCTGTCTTAGCTTTGACCTGTCTTAGCGTTGACCTGTCTTAGCACTGTCCTGTCTTAGCGTTGACCTGTCTTAGCGTTGTCCTGTCTTAGCTTTGACCTGTCTTAGCGTTGACCTGTCTTAGCGTTGTCCTGTCTTAGCACTGTCCTGTCTTAGCGTTGACCTGTCTTAGCACTGTCCTGTCTTAGCGTTGTCCTGTCTTAGCGTTGTCCTGTCTTAGCGTTGACCTGTCTTAGCGTTGTCCTGTCTTAGCACTGTCCTGTCTTAGCGTTGTCCTGTCTTAGCGTTGTCCTGTCTTAGCGTTGACCTGTCTTAGCGTTGTCCTGTCTTAGCACTGTCCTGTCTTAGCGTTGACCTGTCTTAGCGTTGTCCTGTCTTAGCGTTGTCCTGTCTTAGCGTTGTCCTGTCTTAGCGTTGTCCTGTCTTAGCGTTGACCTGTCTTAGCGTTGTCCTGTCTTAGCGTTGTCCTGTCTTAGCGTTGTCCCGTCTTAGCGTTGTCATTACTTAGCGTTGTCCAGTCTTAGCGTTGTCCTGTCTTAGCGTTGTCCTGTCTTAGCGTTGTCCTGTCTTAGCGTTGACCTGTCAGCGTTGTCCCGTCTTTGCGTTGTCATTACTTAGCGTTGTCCAGTCTTAGCGTTGTCCTGTCTTAGCGTTGACCTGTCTTAGCGTTGACCTGTCTTAGCGTTGACCTGTCTTAGCGTTGACCTGTCTTAGCGTTGACCCGTCTTAGCGTTGACCTGTCTTAGCGTTGTCCTGTCTTAGCGTTGACCTGTCTTAGCGTTGTCCCTTCTTAGCGTTGTCATTACTTAGCGTTGTCCAGTCTTAACGTTGTCCTGTCTTAGCGTTGTCCTGTCTTAGCGTTGACCTGTCTTAGCGTTGACCCGTCTTAGCGTTGTCATTACTTAGCGTCGTCCTGTCTTAGCGTTGTCATTACTTAGCATTGTCATGTCTTAGTGTTGTACTGCCTTAGTGCTGCCATGTCTTAGCGTTGTCCTGTCTTAGTGTTGTCATTACTTAGTGTTGTCATTACTTAGTGCTGTCCTGTCTTAGTGTTGTTATTACTTAGTGTTGTCTTGTCTTAGTGTTATTACTTAGTGTTGTTATTACTTAGTGTTGTCCTGTCTTAGTGTTGTCATTACTTAGTGTTGTCATTACTTAGTGTTGTGATTTCTTAGTGTTGTCCTGTCTTAGTGTTGTCCTGTCTTAGTGTTGTCATTACTTAGTGTTGTCATTACTTAGTGTTGTCTTGTCTTAGTGTTGTCATTACTTAGTGTTGTTATTACTTAGTGTTGTCTTGTCTTAGTGTTGTCATTACTTAGTGTTGTTATTACTTAGTGTTATCATGACTTAGTGTTGTTATTACTTAGTGTTGTCCTGTCTTAGTGTTGTCATTACTTAGTGTTGTTATTACTTAGTGTTGTTATTACTTAGTGTTGTCCTGTCTTAGTGTTGTCATTACTTAGTGTTGTCATTACTTAGTGTTGTTATTACTTAGTGTTGTCATTACTTAGTGTTGTCATTACTTAGTGTTGTTATTACTTAGTGTTGTCTTGTCTTAGTGTTGTCATTACTTAGTGTTGTTATTACTTAGTGTTGTCTTGTCTTAGTGTTGTCATTACTTAGTGTTGTTATTACTTAGTGTTGTTATTACTTAGTGTTGTTATTACTTAGTGTTGTTATTACTTAGTGTTTTGTCCTGTCTTAGTGTTGTTATTACTTAGTGTTGTTATTACTTAGTGTTGTCATTACTTAGTGTTGTTATTACTTAGTGTTGTTATTACTTAGTGTTGTTATTACTTAGTGTTGTTATTACTTAGTGTTGTCCTGTCTTAGTGTTGTCCTGTCTTAGTGTTGTCCTGTCTTAGTGTTGTCATTACTTAGTGTTGTTATTACTTAGTGTTATTACTTAGTGTTGTCATGACTTAGTGTTGTCATGACTTAGTGTTATTACATAGTGTTGTCATGACTTAGTGTTGTTATTACTTAGTGTTATCATGACTTAGTGTTGTCATGACTTAGTGTTGTCATGACTTAGTGTTGTCATGACTTAGTGTTGTTATTACTTAGTGTTGTCATGACTTAGTGTTGTTATTACTTAGTGTTGTCATGACTTAGTGTTGTTATTACTTAGTGTTGTTATTACTTAGTGTTATCATGACTTAGTGTTGTCATGACTTAGTGTTGTTATTACTTAGTGTTATCATGACTTAGTGTTGTCATGACTTAGTGTTGTTATTACTTAGTGTTGTTATTACTTAGTGTTGTCCTGTCTTAGTGTTGTCATTACTTAGTGTTGTCTTGTCTTAGTGTTGTCATTACTTAGTGTTGTCATGACTTAGTGTTGTCATGACTTAGTGTTGTTATTACTTAGTGTTGTCATGACTTAGTGTACAGTGTTTCTACATCCAACACAAGCTCATAATGTAACATCAAACCCATAGTTTTGCTTCCGTGCCATAAAAAGGACGTACAGTTGTTATAATACAGTTACAACAATGATAATAAAGCTATAATAATGAATGAACTCCACCAGCTACTTGTCGGTCGCTGAAGTAACAGCAGCTGGAAAGAAAAAGAGGCCTGCTGTGAATTGGACTTGAAGTTGATGCGCCGCTTTGAGCCCAACACAGAGCCAGGAGAAAACAGTGAGTATTTGTATCCGTGAGACAGAGCTTAGTGCTGTGACACGGTGTGTGTGTGTGTGTGTGTGTGTGTGTGTGTGTGTGTGTGTGTGTCGCCGGGCGCTGCGTCTCTACCTTCAGTGTCCGCTCAGGAGGAAGGCGGTCGAGTTTGGATGCTTTTCGGCTGCGTGTGTTGTCTTCCGGCGTCACCGCGAGGCGCGCAGTGTGATGATGTTTATAAAACTACGCCGTCCGCACAATCACGTTTCTACTCGCGTTTTGTGGTTTGTGTAAAAAAAACATCTGGCCTAGTTTATATTTCACGCTTTTTTTGTTTCCACCTTTAGTGCAACACCAGTCCGCTCTTTCTGGAAAACATGGCGCACAGGAAGACAGGAAGTGACGTATGCAATTTGCGGATGGCATGGTGAAAAAAAGTGCATAGATAAAACAAAGTGGGCGTGACCAAAGTCGAAACGTCATATTTTGAGTGGCGTTTGTGATTTGAGTTGATGGTGATTGTGTGTTTTCTTCTTAACTTACCTGTTAGACAGAAACACCCACCTGTAGTTATTGTCCACTTACCAACTGGTGTCACAATCAGACTTCATTAAACATCTGGGCTTGTGCACTTAATCATGGCTAATTGTCTATTTGGTGTAAAACTTATAGGATTTGTAATTTATCGATAGATAATAAAAAATCTTTTAAAACCTGGACGAGTTTTAAAACGACTCAGAGACTCAAAGACCTGGAGCAATGACTCGAGGGAGCCGTGAAGCCACTGATGTTTATTTGTCTTCCTCTTACGCTGTTTGTTTTTTGGTGTAAAACGAACCAAAGGACAGTGTCCGTATTTAAACCTGTTATTTAAACCGGTTATTTTAAACCTGTTATAATCCTATAAGAAAAGGGTCCGTCCGTCTGCCGAAACCGCAAGTGTCTTTACGTTCGGTTTGAAAGACGTCGTGTCGTGTCACGTTCACATTTTACAGGTCGATTCGAAAACGTTCCAAGATTTTTTATTTCTACTTTGTCATGAAATGGGAAACATTTTAGTAATTTGCATTATTGAAGCTACATTAATGCAGAAGATAAAGTAAAATCCTAACTAGATATAGAACCTGCATTGTCTACGTTACAGGAAATTTCCAAGTTTTCCCCCCAAAATGTTTTTTTTCATACATTTCCATATATTTTTAGCTCTGAAAATACATTCATTCATTCATTCATTCATCTTCTACCGCTTATCCGAACTACCTCGGGTCACGGGGAGCCTGTGCCTATCTCAGGCGTCATCGGGCATCAAGGCAGGATACACCCTGGATGGAGTGTCAACCCATCGCAGGGCACACACACACACACACACACTCTCTCACTCACGCAATCACACACTACGGACAATTTTCCAGAGATGCCAATCAACCTACCATGCATGTCTTTGGACAGGGGGAGGAAACCGGAGTACCCGGAGGAAACCCCCGAGGCATGGGGAGAACATGCAAACTCCACACACACAAGGTGGAGGCGGGAATCGAATCTCCAACCCTGGAGGTGTGAGGCGAAAGTGCTAACCACTAAGCCACCGTGTCCCCCGCTCTGAAAATTAGTGCTTTTAATTTACAGACTTTCCTAACCCTAACCCTAATCCTGTGCAAGACCCAGGAGAATGTGGTGGCAATGTAGAGACGTGGACTATGATAATCATCACACAACACGACACCTGATATCAGCTAATAAGTTCATCTTGAAATATACCTTTCCTTATTCTGTTCCTGAACAGAAAAATCATAAAAATGCAAATCAATTTAATATCACATTCAACATTAAAAACCAAATATGTCTACTTACCAACTAATTTAGTATAAATACATTTAAACTAAATTAACTTTTAAACTCTAAACCAACCTTTAATCTAGTCAGCCAAACATCAGTAAACGGCAGCAGCACAATGCATAAAATCTTACAGCTACAGGTCAGGAGTTTCAGTTAATGTTCATATCATGAATCAGAATCAGATTGGGGAAAATGTGATCTTAGATACTATAACAGTAGTATAGTTTTTGTTGCCAAATGGGCTAGTTTAAGTATTTCAGATATATTTCCAGGGAATTTCACACATACAGAATGGTGCACAGAAGACATCTTGTGAGTAGAGGGTGTGCAAGCTGGTCAGAGATCAGAGGAGAATAATCAGACTGGTCTGAGTTGACAGGAAGGAACTCACATTATCATTCTTAACAACTGCGGTAAGCAGAAAAGAATCTCAGAACACACAAAGCATCAAACACTGCAATGGATGAGCTACAACACCAGAAGACCACATTAGGTTCCACTCCTGTCTGCCAAGAACAAGAATGTCAGACTATGATGGGCACAGACTTACCCAAACTCTTCTGGTCACTTTTTTAATCCTTCAGCTGTACAGATTGGTTGAGTATGTGCCTTTGATAGCTTCAGGAGTGGTCTTATGATGTTGTAGCTCATCCACCTCAAGCACGGTTTTGTGTGAAAATCCTTGATCAGCATATGAAATACTCAAAACTGGTCAGCTTGAACCAACAAACATGCCTCAGTTAAAGTCAGTGATATCACATTGGATTCTCATGCTTGATGGGAACAATAACTGAAGCTGGATAAGTGCATAAATGAGCAAGTGCACAGGTTTTTCAACAGATACAACACTAAAGCTGGAACAATATTGCAATATAATTTGTTACCTAAAAGACAGTTGCATTTCAAATATAACACACACACACACACACACACACACACACGAAGATAATCAAAATATATTTGAAAGATTTTTAGCTATTATAGGAGATTTAGAGAGAGTATTAATGTTGAATAACTAAAATATATTTGTATTAATAGTTATATTTTAAAATGAAAATTGATTACAAGAGTTAATATGATATCTATTGTAAAATATTTTATACAGTGGTTTATGTTCCATAAAAAAAAAATCAATGTGCCCAAAAATTGCCTTAGTATAGAGATTTAAATAAAGTTAGTATCATAAAGTAATAGCAGTTCCATCCTCCTCCATGGCCCATTGGGGTATCATGAGGCGCTGCTGCAGATCTGGGCTTAATGCACCCAAGATGTCAAAGGTGCTAGACGTTCTCTGCCTGAATGCTGGGTTGCCCTGATAATGCTGCCGTGAGCTCTGTTCTCTCTGTAATGAAATGCTGGGCCCAGCATTAGCTGTGAAATTGAGGCAGGGCTGTGAATGACACAGTTCTTGAGAGTAGGGGTGGCCATTTCTGTGGTGATTGTGAATGCTCTTTTGAGAAGATGGAGAGGCACTCGAGCACTGTGATGAGAGTTTCACAGTATTGTCCACAACCATGTCTGAATCATCATCACTCACTGAGTCGTTACGCATCCAATCATAGGCTTGCATAATAATAGGAAGTCCTGGGTAGCTTATAGAACCCTTGCCATCAAGTTGGAGTTCTGGGTTTCGAGAGATGATGGGATTTCTTATACTTTTGGTCTGGTTTGCTGGTTTTACAGTGACGATTAGGTTGCGGCTGTTAGCAATCATCATGTCTGTAACCTGATCCAGGGTCTTCCCTATAACTTCAATACCGTTGACCTCCAGGATCTGGTCATTAATGGCCAAAAGACCACAGCTCTCAGCTAATCCACCAGGAACGATACGTGAGATAAAGATTCCTGGAACTTTCTCAAGTCCATGAGGAGTTACAATGAAAGTGATTCCATCACGGATGAAGAAACCCAGAGGCCTGTCTGAGCCCTGGTGGTACAGACGAACCCTTCTGTGGCATTCAGGCAAGATGTCAACATCAATTATGGAGGAGACTGGACGGAAATTCTGGGGACTTCCAATCTGAACATGGCCTCTGCGGCTGACATCAGCACTAACTGTTATGGTGGATTTCTTTCTCCGGGTCACACATTTGCTAATAATGTTACCCTGGTCCAGTTCTTCTGTAAAACACCAATGTTTCAGACAGACGTGAAATGTTATGATAATAACCTGATATGATATTTTGCAATATAAGTGACACCACTGCAGCAAAAGTGAAAGAATTAAAATTGTATTTCTAAATACCTAAGACAACAAATTTAAACTAAAAACTACAGATACCATAGAAGTATAATTTTGACTGTACATTTGTTAGGCTATCCAATTTTAGATATGAACACACAAAACAAACAATCTGAAGAACATTTTTAAACAAAATTTCAAAAATACACGTGGTACATAGCCAAAGCTTTGACACCCAAAGTGTTGCCACAATAATGGAGGCACACAATTGTCTAGAATCTTTGTATGCTATAACATGAACAGATATAGCATAACATTTGCTTTAAATTGTAACAGCCCTTCAGTCAAGGAGCTTATCCCAAACAAGTTCTAGCATGACAATGGTTTGTGTAAGGTTGGTGTGGAAGAGGTTGGGCCTGTACACAGCTCTAACCTTAACACCTTTGGACACAATTCATCAATACAATCCAGGATTTCTTTTCCCAAGAAACCTCACTGATGCTCTTGGGTCTGGATGGACAAATCCCACAACCACACTCTAAAATCTATGAATGACCAACTCCATATTAATGTCCATGGTTTTGAATGAGATTTTCAACAAGGAACATATGGGTGTGACCGTCATGTCTCCACATACTTTTGGCAAATACATAATGTAATATGAATGAAAAATCCTATTTGTACTAGCAGGATTATATAGTCTTTTAGTTTTCAGAGGCCTCTTCAAATAAATGCAAATAAATATTTTTTGGAAGACTTGGTCATGCAAGACGGTCACAAAACACTGCTAAGAAATTACACTTAAGTACATATAATTCCTGAGGAGATAATTTGCTTCCTGTTTCAGACAGAGAGACTGCAAACAAAACACATGGCTTGATGAGCACTCTGATAAACTGCCATTATGCAAAGCCGATAACAGAGAAAACAAGATAAAAAATTCTATTCTATTGAATAGGAAATCTTTAGCATACTACATAACCAACATGTATACAATAGAACAAAACAATTAAAAATTTTCTTCAAAACTTCATACAGTGTTTGTGAATGAATCAATGAGCATTTACTCAACACTGTAGGTGTATTTTATACACTTCAAGATTTAATTCATTGTGGGTTCACATATTCATTCAGTACTGCATATGTTATTGAATGTTTTTCGTTCGTCAAACACTGTAAGCATTTAATACTGTTTAATAAATGAGGATTTTAGCTTCTACTTGTAGTTTCTTGCACTACAATAATAAACTTATTAAAATTGAGTAAAATTGAGTTATTTTGTCACAGAAACCAAATAATAATAATAATAATAATAATAATAATAATAATAATAATAATAATAATAATAATAGTAAATTCATATGTAAGATATATTCACAAATAGACCACATTCGTCATCCATGATGTGGAAAGGCAGTAGGAATATTTGGCCCCGTGGACATTTTATTGTACATGGACCTCCTGGAATGCTTCACTACCTGGACAATTTTCATTCCTAGTTGTCCTTTTGTCCCCTTTCCCGACTCTGGGCTCATGAAATAATCTCCACCTTTCCCTCTTTATAGTAAACTTGACAGCATACCTTGCAGCTGGATGAAGATGCGAAGTAGTGGCTGTGCAGTAGAAACTGCTTTATAGAAATTATAATCATTATTTATCGGCAGTAAGTCTCCATGTACATCTGCATAGCTGATGTAGATTTTTGTGGCAAACAGCTGGTGTAGGTTCAGGATAAACTGATGAAAGTCCTTAAACACACCAGGCTCATAGCAATTCAGAGAAAATCTCCTAAATTCTGCACCAAACTTTAGAAAAAACAGAAAAATATATAATTACAATGAGAACAAAATGTATAGTGTTGAATTAAAAGCTGTGCTACAGTGTACAGCTGTCCAACTTCACACAAATAAAGTGCTATTGCTATTTTAGACTCACAAGCAAGTTTTACAAATGCATTAGACCTGATGAATCATGATGCAAACAAATTATATTATTATAATTATACTAAAATGAATTATATTAATTATTAAATTAATTATGTTATATATTTTATATATATTAAATAATATTAATGTTAACTTACTTTGCTTTTCACTTCAACAACCGAGTGGCTGTGCCAACCTGACAATTTGCCCAAACTTCGTATCATTTTTCCTTTATAAGCGGATCCTTAAAAGCTATAACCAGAGAATTCCTACAATTCAGGATACAGGAAAAGCAGCACTGGTAGTTGTCTAATGTGCTGAGGAGGAGCATGTAAATATCTATGATGCCATCATTTCCCCAAGGAATTAATGAGCTCTGATCTTCAAAATTGCTCAGTTTAATTTTCCTCTAGCATAAGTCTTCTTCTAAAACTTACAAAAGTTAAGGAAGTAAACAAATCAACAATGTAGACAAATCAACACTGAGATTATGTGGGATTCATGTTCTGAGAAACCTGCAATGTGTTATCCAGTTTTCTAGTCATGTAAATTATTAAACTGAATCGAATCTTTTAAAAATATTAGTCTGATTCTACAAAATTGGCTTATAAACCACTAAGATTGCTTATTGTATTAGTGTATTTTTAAAAATCTATATATTTTCAAAATTCCCTCAAAGCTAAGGCTTTGTGCGAATATTACATTCTTGATGCAAGCAGTGTGAAAACATGCAATTAGCAGCAATCTGTTAAATTGCAGTAAATGAAGTAGTGCAGGGTAATTAAACACCCAGTAGCAGTCCTAAATGTTGACTGAAAAAGTAAATGTTCTTTACTAGTGTGTGTGGTTATTAAGCATCTGTATTGTCTGCAGGCTACAACTGTCCCTGAGTGTATTTGTGTGTGCTTTGACACAAAAGTTCCATCCACCTGAAGGTAGTGAAATGAGATTGTGGCTCCGGTGGCTAGGGTATTTTATGATCCTTTAAGCATCTCCTTATTATGCATCTGGTGTAGATGTTTTGGAGGAAACTCACCTTCAGTGTTCGTGCAAAACCTCTGCAGAAGTCTGTGCTCAAAATCAGTGTTGTTCACAATCCGACAGGTGATGTTGCTGGTCAGGATGCATTCAAAAGTACTGTTCATTCATTCATTCATTCATTCATTCATTCATTCATTCATTCATCTTCTACCGCTTATCCGAACTACCTCGGGTCACGGGGAGCCTGTGCCTATCTCAGGCGTCATCGGGCATCATGGCAGGATACACCGTGGACGGAGTGCCAACCAATCACAGGGCACACACACTCTCTCATTCACTCACGCAATCACACACTACGGACAATTTTCAGAGATACCAATCAACCTACCATGCATGTCTTTGGACCGTGGGAGGAAACCGGAGTACCCGGAGGAAACCCCCGAGGCACGGGGAGAACATGCAAACTCCACACACAAGGCGAAGGCGGGAATCGAACCCCCAACCCTGGAGGTGTGAGGTGAATGTGCTAACCACTAAGCCACCGTGCCCCCCCTCAAAAGTACTGTTGTAGAATTATTTAGGACTATGAGTACATGCAAAATATTTTGAGGCGCATTAAGGAGTAGAGGGATTTCTGAGGATATCACATGTGTGGACCATGTGATATCCTCATAAATGTAAACCACAAGGATTTTACTGTCAACTTTTTCTACTGACGTTCTGTTTAATGTAAGTGTGCTGTGTTCTTGCCTGCTTCCAATAATCTATGACCTCATTGATTACCTATTGCTTGTTACCTATCATTATGCTATCTCATTGTCTCAGCAAATTTCATGATGATTTTGGATTCATGCAGTGACACACAATCATATGTATGCAGGGAGTAAAGGAGAGGGCTTAGCACATATCCCTGTGCTGAGAGTCAGTGGAGAGGACATTTTGTGGCCCTTACTCACCATTGCCTGGTAGACAGTCAAAAAACTGGAGATCCAGTTGCATAAAAATTCATTTATGCCCAACATCCTGAGCTTAAATTCCAGTTTTATGGAAACTATTGTATTTAATTCTGAACTGAAATATAAAAACATAATTCTCTCATTGGTATCTCTCTGTTCTGACTGAAGATATTATTGAGTTGTGTGAAAATCTGTAGATCTATTTTGGTGGTAACTACTTACTGGTGTGTGGACTGTTGTGTACAGAGGCTTACTGTTAAAAAAATTAGATTATGAACATGGATTTAAAAATGGCTGTAAAATACTGTCAGGTTAATTACTTATCAGAATATGTGTACAGGAATAACAGTGATTTGCAACTTACAGGATACGCACAATATATACACTGATTAGTCATAACATAAAAACCACTGACAGGGTAATGTGAATAACATTGTTTACTTCAATACAATGGCACCTACAAGGGGCAGGATATATTAAGCAGCAAAGTAAACAGCTAGTTCTCAAATATGTGTTGGATACAAGGATCTCAGCAGCTTTGCCTGGCTAAACAAACAAGTTGAAGGACCAACTTGTGATAGCTAGACTACAGGGTCAGAGCATTTTCTAAACAGCAGGTCTTGTGAGATGTACCCACTATGCATTGGTTAGTACCTACCAAAAGCCTTGCTGGAGAACTCGTGACGTTAATGGGGCCCAGTTCTCATTGATGCACGTAGATAGTGAAGGCTACCCTATCTTCTGCAATCCACAGAAGGGCTACTGTAGCACAACTTAAAATGCTGACGCTGACTATGACAGGAAGGAGTCAAAATGCATAGTCCAAAATGCACTTGCTTACACCTTGCTTGTTTTCTTTCCGGTGTGTGTATGTTCTGCACCTCAAAACAAGTGTAGAAGTTGTTCAGCACGTCTCATATGGAGGCGTCACTGACATAGGCAGGTGACGTTGTCCTGTAGTTTCGTGATCGCCTGGATGAATAAACAGTCTGGCAATAATAAACAGTCCGTCGGGGCGATTAGCCCTGGATGGAATGTACACTCCACGAATGAAAACAGTGGTGAATTCCTGTGGTAAATAAAATGGCCTGCGTCTAACAGTCACAAACTATGCTAGGGATGAGCAAACAAGCTTATACTAAATGAGCCCTACTGCACAGAGCTGCATATCTGTCACACAAAATGAGGTAAGCCCATCTAGCTAAATGGCAGCATCCGGAACTCTGTCGCTGAGCCACATCTCCCTAAAAACAATGACGAAGCAGTCTCTAAACTCACGCTGGTGTTCTGCTTAAATTTGGATGTAGTGTGTTTTATTGCTCGGGCCGCAAACATTAGAAAGTAGAATGTACAGAAGTCCCGGCTGGCTAGGGGGAGCGAAGCACATGGCAAGTTAGGTGTGGGAGCGAGGCACATGGTCCACAGCTGAGCAGAAGGGCTGAGCAATGCCCACAGCTGAGCAGAAGGGCCATGTGATATCCACAGCCGAGCACAAGGGCCGTGCGACGTCCACAGCCGAGCACAAGGACCGAGCAACGTCCACAGCTGAACAAACATCCACGCAACAACCCGCAACCAGACCAATGTCCCGAAAGGAGGGAAGGAAACATCCTACACAGCTCACCTGAACTGGACTGTGTCCCCACTGAAGCAGAAGAGAGAGGGGAAAAAGGGGCATATCCACAGGGGAAAATAAAAATTCTAATAAAAAAAACAGTCCAGTACAACCCGTGACCTCTTGATGTCAAGATGTGAGGTGGTATCCCCACGGAAAACCAGGAAGTGGTGCTGCCTCCCCCACAGGAACAGAAACGAAGCCACAGGCACCAAACAAAAAAAAAAAGCTGCCAGGTCCCGAAGCCGCCAGGTAAGCTTGGAGTGTCCTGCTAGATCTGTAAGTGGTGGAGTCCAACTCTCAGAAATGGTGGGGATAAAAATCAGACCCTAACACAGGATTAGCCAGTAAAAAAAACCCAAAATTTAATAACAAAAAAAAGAAACAGACAGGGAACATAAATACACGAGCACATGAAACAAGAACCGGCAAACCATGAACCAGGAACTGACACACAACAGACGAGGACTAACTGCAACGCAGGGGAAATAAATAGAAATGATAATGAGTCCAATTTTATGTTCTTTTATTGACATTCAAGCTGTTACATTGATAATGAATTATTTGCAATAAACAAAAATTTATACAGATTTATTGAAAGCTTTCTTGCATCAAACTGCTTTATTTAATTATTTCCATTACTGTCCCCACTTATGCTATGTTTATACAGACAGTGATTCAAAGCAATAAAACAATGAGATTATACAGTTGCAGTTATATTTGGAGATTTCTGGTGATTGTGATGCAGAAAAGTTGAGAAATGTTAACTTTATGCAAATATGGAGTAACTTGCTGCACTGAATGCACAGAATCTGTGGAAAAGGTTTGTTTATTTTTAGCGGCTATGGACGGCTATGGCTATTTTTATGGATTTTTTTGTCATGTGGAATGCTCGTTGTGTCACCCACAGATACTTTTACTGTATTTAATTAAGTAGCCCTGAAGATTCTTAAAAGTAAAGCTTAAAAGTCAGGCATGTGACAGGTAGGTGTGATCTATATCTTCACTTCATCTGGAGGCTGTTCCCCATTAAGAACTGCCAGGGAATTGACAACCATTCTCTCCACCATGATTTGAGAGGTCTCCACAGTGTGCGTCCCGATGTGTGGTAAGACAATTACGTTTGGAAGTGACAATAAAGGGTGATCTCTATAACAATAAATATTATAACCAGTAGAAAATTAGATTAATGCATTTTATTCACTTATAACTTCTTAGATCTCTGATAAAAGTAACAAATAAAAAAAAAACAGATTGTACCTTGGAAGAGGCTCGGGATATGTGACATCAAGCGCTGCAGCTTTAATGACTTTCTTTTGGAGAGCATCAACCAAAGCATCTTGGTCAACAACCAAACCTTAACAAGAAAAAAATGAACAATTTTTACTTCTGTACATTCAAAAGTCAAAAGAACTTCCCTAGGAGCCCAACATCCAACAATCTGGGTGATTGATGGATGATTTTACTGTTACCAAACTGGCCTATGCTCAGGCAAGTGGGTTCCTGAAGCAATTGGACCAAATGTTCACTAGGACACTATCAGGTTATAAGACAGCACTGACAAGAAAGGTACAGATGGCATCATGACAAAGTGCTCTCAGTGTACCAAGCAAGGTAGAAGAAACCAAAAACAAAGTATTTCACACCACCACCATCTATAAGGAGTCTGGGAGTTGAGTCATGTCAACTGGACTTCTTTCTTGTTAGATCGAATTGTTTCACTACTCATCCAAGCAGCTTCTTTGGTCTGAGTTAAGTTGGCAGAATTTAACAAATTTGTATCCTCCAGGTTCAAGGATCCTCCCCTTCGTGGATAGCTTTGTAGAAACCTGTCCAACCTGAAGACCTTAGAG
This sequence comes from Tachysurus vachellii, assembly GCF_030014155.1. Lineage (NCBI taxonomy): Eukaryota > Metazoa > Chordata > Actinopteri > Siluriformes > Bagridae > Tachysurus > Tachysurus vachellii. Next base: position 27,359,618 of record NC_083464.1, read on the forward strand.
ACTAAGACAGAGACTTGTCCACACCAAACACAAGAAGAAATTTATGTGGTAGCTTAGTGTTTAAGGTGTAGGAGGATACATAATTCTGTAATCCTGCCAACTTCCCTCAGACTGAAGAAGCTGGTTGGAGGAGTAGTGAAACATTTCATTCTAACAGGAAGTCCAGTTGACATAACTGGACTTCAAGATAACTGCACTTGGATGACTGATAATCTTCACTGACAGAGATATAAAGACGGAGTGATGCCCTCAGCACAGAGTACAGCTAGATATAGATGGGAGATCAGAATCAACCTGAGAATGATTATGAGGCAGTGACCAAAAAACAACAGCCCAGAGGCAATGACATGCTGTGGAAAGAACTTTTTGGCCGGTCACAGAAACGAAGAGCTGAAAGCCAGGTAGAAAACATTTATTTGGCCACCATGGCTGACCTACAAGCTGGAGAATGTTGTGTTTGTGAATGTGAAAACATTGATAAATGTTGGGCCCCACCTTATGGCACCTGGTCCATTGTAGCCTTCTACAACAAAACTAGATGGTTGTATACAGGGTACCCCTGAGATATCTTAAAAAAGACAGCATACATACCAACTAAACAAAGAAAATGTACAAAATGCATGACAGCCATTTATTTTGAGGGAAGTATAATATGCCTTTACCTCTGCTGATGTTAATGAGGGTACTGCTGGGCTTCATCATGGCGAGTTCTTTAGTGCCAATCAGCTTGTGTGTGTGAGGAGACAGACTGACCACAATCATTACAAAGTCAGACTTCTGCAGCAGTTCCTCCATTTTCTCACAATACACAGCACCTACAGCCCTCTCATCCTCTTCTGTCCTGTAATCACCTCGGAGTCAGATTAAAAAAATAAAACTAATCTGGTATAGGAACAATGATTGGTTTTAATGAAATAGAAATGAACAACAATGCATGTTGTTTCCTCAGACATAAATTATATTTTTTATGTTATTTTAAAACCCTTAGCAGGTAACAAACCTGAATGCAAATGTGTGACATTTGTGTGTATTTCAATGTTAAAAAATTTGTTCAAACATTAAATCTCATGTATGTTTTTTTTTTTTTTTTTTTACTTATTTTTATTATTTACATTTTTGGGTTTCACCTTCTAACCCCAAATTAACCCACAGATGGCAACAAAGTGGTTTACCTCCATCTAAGAAAGACCATTTTATTGAACAATAAATCCAGAGACGTCTGGTTCTTTAAGAATAGTTTAAACTTATTAAACTTGTCAGGATCTAGCCCGGACTTTTTCCACGTGCCTTTTGTTTATGTTTTGTGTTCACGTGTCTGCCCCACCCTTGTCTATTCCTTCCCGCCTCAGCACACCTGTCCCTTATGTGTCTAATTATCTTCAGTATTTAGCCGTGCCGCGTTGCCTGATTTTTGAGTTGTATGTTACATTTAATAAATCAGTTTTATTTTTTCCAGCATTTGGGTCTGAATTTTATCCACGACGACACCCTGCTTTTCTGACAGAAGGATTCCGCCACTTTCAGACCCAGCGGGATAGCGTCTATCCTGGCACTGGCTTATATTAGGAGCAGATTTAAAGTGCATTTGCCTGAATTAAAAAAATTGCAATCCTTATTTAAACTGTTTTTAAACATTTTTTGACCATTTGATACTGAAAAATAAAATGAAATATAATCAATAAATAATAATAAATTCAAATTGATCAGCAACGTTAACTAAAGTTAAGCGGTTAAGTTACGTTAAGTTAAGTTAAGTTACCTAGCTACCCACCATCAAAAGCATTTACAAAACGAGGGCAAAAAGCCAAAGACACCTTTCACCCTAATCACAGCCTCAATGCCTGCACAATAAGCCTTAGGAATAGCTTCTACCCTACAGTTGTTTCCACACACTGGACTGTTACATTTTACTATTTTATATATATATATATATATATATATATATATATATATATATATATATATATATATATATATATATACACACACACACACACAGATGATCTAGTTGAATCTAATGTCCAACACATGTGAGTCCTTACCTTCGATTTCTGTTATGATAGAGGATTCGCATGTCAAAACTTTGAGCTCTTTTGGCAACCTTAAATCCGATTCGCCCCATACCAATGATACCCAAGGTGGCACCACTGACATCATTGCCCAAAGAAGACTCTGGCATGTACTCTGATTCATGGTATTTTGAAAAGTTATGTCCTGCATGACAAATAAAATAACAACTAGTGAGCAACTAGTGAGTGAAATAAGTTAACAAATTTGAAAATGCGTATCCCCACCTTCAAGAATTTTCCTTGCTGATGCCAACATCAGTCCCATCCCAATGTCTGCTGTGGAATTATCAACTACATGGGGAGTGTTACAGACCTTCACTCCAAAACTATTGATTAGCGGTATATCCAGGTGGTCCACTCCTACACCACCATTCACAACAACCTGAAGTTTGGGTAATGCCTGTAAAAGTTCCTGATTCACATTTAAGGTTGCACCCCACACAAAGACAGCCCGGATCTTCTCTGCAAAATCTTCCTTCCTTTCAAGAAATTCTTCATATGCGATTATTGTGAAATGCTTCTCAATGCACGGCTTAAAACACTTGTAGATACCCTTTGGTCCAATAATTGTGGCAAGTATGCAGGGTTTCTCCATAATCTGTAAAAGACAGAATTTAATTCATTGTTAATAAGCAGTTCTTTTTTTGGCTTTACACTAAAGACATTTAGGATTTGGATCTAAAGATTAATGTAAGGTGACAGATCAGCTTTTCAGCTATCATTTCCTTATATGAATATCTTTTCTTGGTTTGAACTGCAAACCATTTTGAAGCGGAGAACAGCGGGGGAAATGATTGTAACTACTGTGCACACAGGGTATAACCAATGAAACAAATGGATTCTCCTGAAAAAAAAAAAACACTAGTTACCATCAACCAGATGTTAAGTCAGACAAGGAAAGCAACAGCAGTTGATAAACATTGTGAGAGCTTCGAGATACATATAAAAAACAGTCACTGACATCTACAGGAGGCTCCATTGTAAGGAGAAAAGACTTTGAGTGCAGAAATATAGAGGCCATAACACAAGATGCAAACTACTGAACAACAGTAAAAATCAGATGCGCAGAGTCACAAAATTTGATAAAAACTGATAAGATTAAGATTATCTCCGATCCAGGTCTCCGATGTTTGAAAGCCAATATAAAAATCACCAAAACAAACACGCCCCTAACCCAAATGGGTTCCACCCCTGTATTGATAGCTCCGCCCACACATACATACGCAACCGATACAGGCAACTAATGGAAAGAAATGTGTCTTTATCATACCTGAAGTGAAGAACAATACGATTGCAGATAAACAAACAAGCAAAAATGACACACAAGCATAATCATGCAAAGGACGTCATATATTAGTTCTGTGTAACAAAACAAAACCAACGTTACTCACCTATCGAGAAGGAAAAAAGCGCCTCGGTGTCTTAAGTAAAGTTGGTCACATATTCACAGATTGGAGTTTCCCCGAGTCAATAACTCCTGAGCTAAATGCTGTTACTACACAAAACGCGGTTGTAGCTGCGTCTCTATATTACTACGATAGAAAAGAGGTGTTATTTGTGTAGTAACAGCGTTTAGCTCAGGAGTTATTGACTCAGGAAACTCCAATCTGTGAATATGTGACCAACTTCCTGCTCCTTCAGTTCTCTCCAGCGCTGGAAAGCTGATCCTATATTAACACGTCCTACTTCTTACCTTATCGTAAGACTTTCTTCACTTTCTTTCTTTGTTTTTATCCTCCATGTCAATGTTAAAACCGCTTTCTGCTATTGTCACACATGCGCACTGAACACTCTCTCCGCCCATATTGACAAGACATACTAATACTAATGTAATGAGGCTTTTGTTACATGAGTGGCTTTCTGCTCTTTCTGCTCATTGGCTACACGTTTGTTTTGATTTTTGTTTAGTTGTCAGCCCGACTCAGTTTTCTGAAGCATTTCTCAAACATTGGAGACCCCACCTTTAAGTGTTGTTCTGGGCCTTGATAATGATTGACTGAGCTACGTTCCAAGCTCTTTAAACACACTCATGTAACAAAAGCCTCGTTACATTAGTATTTCTGCCCCAAATAAATTGTTTTAAAATGTCAGAATTTGTTGAGAATTTTGAATTACAGGGTGAGCTAAGTGTGGATGAGTGGTTAAAAGAGATGGACGGGATAGAAGAGGAGGATAAAAAAAAAGTACATGCTGAAATTAATTAGAGAGAAACTGAAGGGCTGCATAATTCTTTTGTTACGCTAATAATAAAAAAAAAATAAAAAAAAAATAAGTAACTGGATTTTAATCAACAGCCAGGTTTTGTATTAAATATACACATTACAGTTTGTCTGCACGAAAGCACGATAATAATCCAGTCTACAATGTTAATTGTGTTGTACCCATTCTGTTACAGTCCTATGTAGTGCTCAGACATATGATGAAACACTTCAATCATGTTGATATCAAGCTGAAAGGTGCATTAACGCCACCTAGTGGGCTGGCGAGTTAAATTGAGTTTAAAATTTGTGAATTGATGCCTCTGTGATGCTTGGACACCAATCTGATAAATGTTGCTGAAGAAGCACATGCAGCTACTTGTGATGACAATTTTATAAAAGCAGTAAGCCTGTAAATTTATTGCAAGCAAGGGAAATACATCCAAATATTAAGCGTTATTTTTCAAAGACTGGAATCTGGTCTTATATGTTTGCTGACCTAAAAATTGGGCAGTCTGCCACCAAGGTTGTTCTCAGTCTGCCACCAAGGTTGTTCTAAGTTGTTTAACACGTGCAGGTGTAAATATCAGCTAAAATCATTAGCCTTTTGGTGAATTGTTCTCTAATCACATGAAAGAAAAATGAACTGTTTGACCATAATGATAAGCACTATGTAGGGAGGAAAAAGGACAAAGATTTTAGTCAGGAGAGCACAATTCTAAATTTGAAGCACGTGGGTGACAGCCTCATGTTATCAAGTCAGGTGTCATGTAGGATTTTATTGTTATTCATCTATAGAGCTTGAATATATTAGAATGAATCGATATTTATCCAGGACTAAGGTGCAACACAATAGAATAAAGATTTACATACTGTAACAACACATACACTAGACATTAAATACACAGCAATAAAAAACACAGTACATGTAAACTATTGAGTAAAGTGATATCAGCTGTTCTCACAATCCGCTGTAGTGAGACAGCTAGTCAGGGAGCTCTGGTAAAGATGGAAGGGATTCTCATTAGCCTCCACAATTATTTCAGGCACATATGCAGGTAATGTTGAGAGTCATGAAGAGTTCCTCCATTATGTGCACAGAGAAGGGTAGGGTGTAGAAGTGTGTAGGGGTGATTAGTCTACTTGGGTCCCTCTAAAGTCGACATTCATCACAATTAAGAGGCAGGATCGTGCTTGTTTGTTTTTGCTGAAAAGGGGACTGGTCCACTTCAGAAAACAGATGAGCCTAAGCATACCTCTAAAACTAGCCATCACAAAGCCTGACATCAAAAAAAAGGAGACTAAACTGAAGATGTGTGTCCAAGCAAGTCACAGCCCACCCCATCCCCCTACATCTATTCAAATATAATGCACTCACTCACTCTCTCATTTTCTACCGCTTATCTGAACTACCTCGGGTCACGGGGAGCCTGTGCCTATCTCAGGCGTCATCGGGCAATTTTCCAGAGATGCCAATCAACCTACC
>NC_083464.1:27370370-27405370 GCF_030014155.1 Tachysurus vachellii
ATCCCTTTAATAAATTACACTCACTTCAATCATCTCTCTCTCTCTCTCTCTCTCTCTCTCTCTCTCTCTCTCTCTCTCTCTCTCTCTCTCTCCCCCCCATAGTTAATTCACTTCAAGGTTTGTGGGATTCAATAATTTACATTTTTTGGTTGACGTGATTGATTGTTGTTGTTATTCTGTTGTTAAAAAGGAAGGATCTAATGTAAGGATGTGTTCATGTCCCGTTAAAGGTGAATGCCTGTACAAAAAATGCCATTTGGTTGCAAAGTAACCGTTGTACTTTTTTATATATGCTTTTCCATGGTCTTCTGCCATGTTTGAGGCATATTGAAACTTTTCATGCTTTTATTTTGGCCTTATTTCAGTTACATTTACATCTTATTCTTTGTAGTTTTGATTTTTATTCATTTTTAGATTTTTATTGTATTTACAACTCACCTGTATGTGGACACCTTTTAAAAATAAATGCATATAATCATTTTTGTTGCAAATAAAACTCTCATAGTCCATAAATACTGTAGTTATAACTTTGTTTAATATATACATTTAATTAAATCATCAAACATCTGTATGACTTGCCAGTGACTTGCTTGACTCAAGCTACGACTTGACTTGCTTGACATAAAGCTATGACTTGACTTGACTTGACTTGACTCTCACAAAAAATGACTCGGACTTGCTTGAGACTTGAAGGTTAAGACTTGAGACTTACTTGTGACTTGCACATGTGTGACTTACTCTGTTAATCGGTTACATTTGATTAAGATTAAAAGATTTGAAATATTCTGTGCAGGATGTAGTTCCTCAGATGGACGTGAAGAGGCGCCATAGCGATAATCATTGCACTGTGAACTACAGGTATTTGTGGATGGAACTGAATTCAGGTGTGAAGTTTGTAAACCCCACTAGATATTAAATCCAGCTTGATGAGAGAAGATCTGGACAGACTGATCTGTCCTGGACAGACTGATCTGGACAGACTGGTAGACCCAGACTAACAACTGATGTTATTTTTCAGCTTATACAGCACATATGGAGTACAAGCTCGATCGTCTCGGCCTGTGTGTTTGCACATATAAGAGAAATGATAAAATACCAAATGTCACTCACAGGATTTAAGTCAAAGATATTTAATTTATTTAAAAGCTACTGGTTATAATTTTTTTAAATTATTCAGATCACATTCAGAAAAAGAAGTGAAAATCTTTTAACTCTAACACACTAAATCCCTTTTTTCCCCTTAGAGAGCTGACCAAAGAAACTAATAATCTAAATATACAGGCATGGACAAGGCCAAGCACTGTATCCTGCAGAATCTTGGACTGAATTAATGCTAAGCAGCCTGCTGTGATGTTTCACTTTCCTGTACCCACCATCTGCCTCATCATTTCCATTAGAGAGCAGGGAATATAACAGTATTATTTGGTGATGTCCTTACATAGATGTTACATTGCTTAAGAAAAGGAAGTGTAATGTTTCAAGCGATACAAAAGCACTTACACGTTTGCATTTGTTTGTAAGGTTTTGCAAAATCCTGTAAGTCTGTGGGGAAAACTAAGCATAATGCGAGTCGGCGGGTGTCTCAGATCGGCCAGCTTCAAAGTGCTCGAGCTTTCAGCCTGAACATCCTGAACCCATACGGTCCAGCTGGCACAACTAGGTCCAACCGATTCGTACAGAGTTTTCAAATTACGGCACTTGTACAAAATTAATAAGTGAATTTGACAGTTATATAGAAAGAAGGTAAATTCATACTTATGAAAATCACAGTTTTCTGAAATGAGAAGTTTTCTAAAAGCATTGTAGTACAAATATGATCAAATATTAAAATGTTTTTAATACATTTGTCACTACATCATATGTTGTTGTTTTCCATTCTATAATGTGATTCCATGTCCCCAAGTCATAATTCAATTACTGCTAAATGAATGGCTTAAATCTTAATATATATTTAATCACTTTATCCACAATAAATCTACATTATAATGAATACCACAAATCATGCTGAGAAAAAAATAATAATCACCGGGATTACCAGAAGTTAGTTCATTTTATTACATACACTATATGGACAAAAGTATTTTGACATTTGACCATTACAAGGACGTTAATGACAAATTATAAATAAATAGACATTAATATGGAGTTGATGTCACCTTTACAGCAACTAGAACAGCTTCCATTCTTCTGGGCAGGTTTTCCACAAAAGTTCCAAGTAATTGTGTGGGAATTTTTGCCCAGTTGTCCAGTGGAGCATTTATGAGGTCAGACACTAATGTTGGGTGAAAAGGCTTAGCTTCCAGTTTATCCCAAAGGTGTTCAGTATTCAATATAGTTCAATATATAGAACTATATATCTTGAATTTGTATTATATTAATTCTTTATACTTCTCCTTATGTTTACCTTCTGCTCTATGTTTATGTTCTGTAAAGCTGCTTTGAGACAATGTCCATTGTAAAAAGCGCTATACAAATTTGAAATGAAAAAACTTGAATTGAATTGAAATTCAGAAATTGAAAGTCAGTTCTCTGTGTAGGCCAGTATAGTTCTTCCACACATCCAACCATGACTTTCTAAACTTTGCTTTGTGCACAAGGGCACAGGCATGCTGGAATAGAAAAGGACCTTCTCCAAACTGTTCCCACAAACCTGGAAGCATAGCATCTCAACCTGTGAAAAACAGCCCCATACCTATATCACTCCACCACCAAACTTGGCACAATGCAGTCAGGCAGGTAACATTCTTCTGGCATCTGCCAAACCCACACTCACTCATCAGACTGCCAAACAGAGAAGCGTGATGTGTAAAGAAAACATTTCCACTGCTTCAGTATCCAGTGATGACACCGCTACTTCCGATGCTTGGCATTGTACTTGGTGATGTTAGGCTTGCACGCAGCTGCTCGGCAATGGAAACCCATTCCACGAAGCACCGACCACACAGATTTTATGTTGATATTAATGCCAGAGTGTTGGTGACGTTTACCCACTGTGTGCCTCAGCACTCGGTGAGCCCACTCTGTGACTTTTTGTGCTGCTTCCATTTTCCAATAATGCCACTTGCAGTTGACTGTGGAATATCTAGCAGTGACGAATTTTTACAAACTGACTTATTACTCATCCTATCACAGTACCATACTTGAATTCACTGAGCTCTCCAGAACAACCTTTTTTTTCCCACAGAAGTTTGTAAACCTTCACCTTCCAAACAATTGAGCATTCAACAGTGCTGTGCTACAAATATAGTCACGTCAAGAAGTTTTTGTCATTACCAAGATATACTGTATAGCTTGTGAAGCACATAGTGAAATGAAGCAGTGTTCCTCCAGGATCATGGTGCTACTTAAAGACATAGAGCTAAAACAAACAGAGAACTAGGGACTAAGTACAATCACACAGTTCCACATAATTTATACAGTGTCGCCTGAAAGTTTGTGAAACCTTTAGAATGTCCTATATTTCTGCATAAATTTGACCCAAAACATCATCAGATTTTCCTAAAAGAAGTCCTAAAAGACTTTCCTATAAGTCCTAAAAATAAACAAAAGTAAACATTATCAAACAAATGAGTAAAAAATATTCTACTTTACTTATTCTCTTTAATTATTTAGAAAAATGATCCAACATTACATATCTGACTTGCAAAAGTATGTGAACCTTTGTTTTCAGTATCTGTTGTAAGCCCTTGAGCAGAAATAACTGTATGTAAAATTTCCGGTAACTAGTATTTCATCTGATTCTTCAGTACAGAACAGCTTTGACTCTGGGATTTTGGTGGGTGTCCTCACATGAACTGCTTGCTTCAGGTCCTAGAACAACATTTCTTTTCAATTGAGGTCAGGACATTGACTTGGCCTTTCCAAAACATTATCTTTGTTCCTCTTTAATATTTTTTTTGGTACACAGACATGGGGGCTTGTGATCGTTGTCTTGGTGTGTGACCCATTTTCTCTTGAGATGCAGTTCGTGGACAGATGTCATGACATTTTCCTTTAGAATTCATTTAGTTATCATTCTGAATTCATCATTCCATCAATGATGGCAAGCTGTCCTGGCCCAGATGCAGCAATACAGGCCCAAAGCATGACACCCCACCACCATGTTTCACAGAAGGTATGAGGTTATTATGCCGGCATGCAAAATGTTGCTTTGTCCCAAAATAACGTTTCTAATTTAAACCAAAAAGTTCTATCTCGGTCTCATTTGTCCACAAATTATTTTCTAATAGTCCTCTGGCTTCTCCATATGACCTTTAGCAAACCTCTGATGGGCAGAAATGTTCTTTTAGTAGACAGAGTAGTGGCTTTCTCCTTGCAACTCTGCCTTGCACACCAAGTTTGTTCAGTGTTCACCTGATGGCAGTCTTACAAACGTTAACATAAGCCAAAGTAAAAGAGGTTCCTAGTTTAGTTGCATAGAAGTTTTCCTGGGTTCCTTTCTGACCCAACAAACTATTACATGTCTTCCTTCTGGAGTGATCTTTGTTGGTTGAACACTTTTGTGGACGGTAGCAATGGTCTTAAATTTCCTCCATTTGTACAGAATCTGTCTGACTATAGATTTGTGGAGTCCAAACTCTTTAGAGATGGTTTTATAGCCTAATCCAGCCCAATGAGCAACATTTTTTCTGAAGTCCTCAGAAATCTCCATTGTTTTTGCCATGATCCACTTCCACAAACACACATCATGAACACCAGATTTTAATAAATTAGGACACTCGTGGTCACCTGATCAGATGATCAGAAATCAGATGGACTCTAAATTGACCTTAAAATTAAATACTAATTCTAGAGGTTCACATACAATTGCTGTTCACAGATATGTAATATTGGAACATTGTCCTGAATTAAAAAAAAATGGGTTCACTTTGGCCTAGTATGTTTTGGGTCATATTTATGCAGAAATATAGAAATTTCAAAATGTTTTTTATAAATATCTAAACTTGTGAAGACAGTGCAAGATAGGAGACAATGTGAAACAGACAGTAACATACACTACGAGACAGACAAAACTCTACACTACAATACAATGCACAGAGAGCAGTGTTCGCCGAGTCAGTTCACCGACCTACAGAGTGTAGGTGAGGATGCTTCGGTTGTAAACTACTTTATACAAAATAGATAATATATAATATACTGTACATTGATAGATGTATTAATGCGTAAATAAATCTTTTAAATAAATTTCATAAATCTTTTTTTTTATGTCACTGGAGATTGTGAGCTGAAAATATTACCCTTGTACAAGGCTCTTAATCCTCAACTGCTCAAAGATATACAGTATGTATGTTTACTTGTATAAATTAGATTTGAGGGTTTAAAACATGGCATCCTTTTATGTTACAGGTCCCACAGGTTGTGTCAGGTGCTTGCAGTGTGCTTTTCCTGTCCTTGGCACTTCCTGACCCACAGACTTGTGCTGTAATGAAGCTGGTACTTGAGCTACGCTATGGCTCTGATTCTCTCTGGGTTATTTTTAACCCAGTTCCAATTAAAGCAGCCTATTTGCCCTCAGGCCCCATTGGAACGATAACGTTTCTCCCATGCCTGACTTGCAGAAAGGCAGACAGGAGACATGATTAATCTTTCAAGAGCACAGACATGGATGGTAAAAGACTACAAACACACACTGAAAATGTTCCTTGGAATAAAGACAGATTTCAGCGATAACAGCTGATAAATGTGCAACGTGTCAGTAATGAATATATACACACAGTCAGCGGAAAGAAACCAGACATTGAGGGTCCATGCTCAAAATATGTTTCCAGATGTTGCATCAGATTTAGCTTAAGATGAGTCTTAGCAGCTGATTAGGAATTTTTGAATTGTAAATATGTGGCTGAAACACATTTATTGTGTGTCTAAAAATTATTTATAGTGTGACTTCTGACTTGAAGCTGAAGAAATTATTTAAGGAAATGATTCCTGAAGGATGTGCAAAAAATAAAAGCATCAAAGTACAAAAATCCAGCTGCAGACATTAATCTTATGACAAGTAATTACTAAATATCAATAGGTTTCAGGTTGTTGGTAAAAGAGTTTGATAATGAATGTCCTTTAGTTATCTGGTTAGGTAAGAATCATTGGGCACTGGGCTGCAATGTGTACCTGATTTATTCATTTCAATTTTATTGTAACATTAGATCCTTACTTAAAAAAGAATTAGAGAAAATCTGCATGTAGATTTAGATCCCAATTGAGCATGAGACAGAAAGAAGATACCTTAAGAGAAGCCAGACTCGTTGTCTTGTGTGTGACAGAATCATATATATATTGTAGGTTGTACATTTTTCACTGAACTTTGACTAAATGCATTAACACCTGCCTGCTACAACCGTGTGCACACCACTGCATGATCTTCATATGGCAAATAGATCATTTTAGCACTCAACACCAATTTCAAACAAACCTCAGGGTCTGTGGAAGAGAATGATTCATATTTTTTCCAATTTTTCACTCACTGACATGCATTATTTTGTAGTTATAAAGCAAATCTGTTTCTGATAATAAACTGTTGTAAATTTGTAATATATACTATAATAATTAATTCATTCGTTCATTCATTCATTTTCTACCGCTTATCCAAACTATTCTCGGGTCACGAGGAGCCTCTCTTGATTGGGCATCAAGGCAGGATACTATAATAATAATAATAATAATAATAATAATAATAATAATAATAAACCAGTGTAGAGATCAGAGGCGTTGCGACTTTAATCTAAATATATCAGACAGTAAGTCAATGGTACACAATTACAAATCTAGTTTTAATCTATGTTAAAAATTTTCTGTTTTCCTTAATGACTAGCACATTATCCTAATACAAGAGGGCACTGTCATTATGGAATAGTTATTAGGGAAAATTACATTATCTCATTTGGGTTAAGGGTTAAGGGCCTTGCTCAGAGGCCCAACAGTGGCAGCTTTGTGGACCTGGGATTGAACTCACAACCTTCCGATTGATAGCCTAACACCTTAACCACTAGGCTTAACCAACATGCCCATCAATGAGCAGAGGATGCCCATGACCTTGTTGCTGGCTCACCAGTTGTCTGTCCTCTGACCACTTTTGGTATGAAGTATCCAATTCATACCAGGAAAACCCCACAAGTCCTGCTTTTTCTCAGGTTTTCTGACCAAGTTGTCTAGCCATAACCCTTCTGGTTCAAACCGTCTCAAATCAGGTGTCTTCAGACTCTAAACTTCTAAACGGTGAACCATATATACGAGTTGGATCCATCAAGTTGGCATCATGGTAGAGAGATTCTAGCTCTTCTTGGCACAAAGCTTTATCCCAGATGTTTCCTTCCACCTGGTGTTCATGATTTCTCTAGAACTCTGTAGCCTTCTTCCCTCTCCATAACATGATGGAAGACAACTGGGATTCGACCGAGAAACAAGGCTACTTGTTTGGCTACTATATGTCATGTGAACCAAAATTGATTCCAAATCAATAAAAAAAAAATTAAATGTAGAACACAACAAATAAACCAATGGACAGAAATAATAATAATAATAATAATAAAATCAAGTTTAGAGAAAATTCCCTCTTTTATTGCTTCAAAATTCTTCGCCATGACGTTTTTTTGTGCCCCAAAGTCTCTACTTGAGTTATATTTACAGAAACATGAGGTACATTCAGTCTAAAATGCCTACGGTGTAATAAAGGGGCTTTTACGTGACGCCTCAGTCGAGTTGCGTGTTTAAATTTGGCGCTGAAGATGGCGGCGGTGCGCTATAGGACTGAGGCGCAGAAGAAAAGACGCCAGCAGGTCGCGGCAGCATCGGAGCCGTCGAGTTTACACAATATGCGAGAGCTGAAGAACAAGAAAACCGCAATTCCCGACTTCATATTCGGCCTTTTCGTGTCTCCACCAGCCGCAGCATGTAAAAATCCACCGACGCGCCGCCAAACGCGAAGGCTGAGGCCGAACCCTGGCTTTGTGTTTTGACCAGAACAAATGTGGCGCTGCTTCGAGGACCGACGACACGTTTATTAAACAAATGGAAAACAGACACCACAAAAGCTCTCCGTGCATTTGATTTTCCCTGCTTTCCTGCATTGATCCCTTCTTTTTAATCGCCATGGATGTGAACATTTTGGATTCTGCGCTTGCGACTGTTTGATCGGCCGGAATCACGTCTCTACCTCCACGTATCGATTAGCAGCAGGGATTTAAATCGTCACGTGTTGGGAACCGAAAGGGTTTCATCATTAATGTTCGCTGTCTAATCGCTTCACGACCTGATTGAGAGAGAAAGAGAGAGAGAGAGCAAGATGAGCACTGAAAGGCCGAAGAGAAACATCATACAGAAGAAATTTGTAAGTGAAGCCTATAAATAAATAAATAAAAATATAAATGTAAATATTAACACTGAACCGTTTTGTCCTTGTCCTTGTTAATGCACTGAAAAACCTTTTATAGCATTAATAAGTGCAGCACAAATCAGGTTTAACGCGCAGTCAGTACTTTAATCTTAAAGTCTGGTGGCTTTTCTGAACGCCTGGTGACTCATGAGACAGATAAAAGACTTGACTTTGGGGGTAAAAATAATGACAGATGTGCGGTTTCGCAGTTGACCCAAATATTGCGGTGCGCGCGCGTGCGTGCGGGTGTGTGTGTGTGTGTGTGCGCGCGCACTACACCACCATATAAAACGATTAATTCCGACTATAATTGTCATTTAATTGTCATTTACGTAAGTATATATCTGGATGTTTCCTGCCGATGCGTTTGTTTTAAAGCCCGAGTTTCTGCACTGAATGTTTATTTCTGACCGAATAATCGTGCGGTTGTGAAGTCACACTGTGCGCGTGCTGTTTCCGGGTTCTGTAACTTTGTAACGAATTGTTTATTACTGTTGTTTATTTCTAGTAACGAACTCACTAAAGTGACAGATTGCAGTGACGGGATCCATAATGTTAACCTGTTTAAAGTATAGTGTATTTTGATGGGGACTCTTGTTCCTAAGCTCGGCACATTGTGGTGTTTTAAAGCATTAAAGCTCATTAAGGGTTAATCCAGTGTGTTAAAGCTAGGACACACACACACACACACACACACACACGAAGTGATCCCTGAACAACAACACCATGCATGATGCATGTGCCCTGTGCATTGGTGCATGTACACAGTATGCATATAACTACAGGATATTACTTTTTAAATTAGTATTTAAACAATAATCAAATTCATCATTTTGGCATTGTCAGTCTTAGTTCGGTGTAGTCGCATAGTGACTGGTTTTGGCTAATCATTTGCCTCTACAGGCATGGATCCCACTCACGGTGCATACATCAGGTGTTCATAGTCGTCTGACCTGTTAATGCAGGTTCCAGTATTAAGAACTTGAGTATAAAGCACTACACAGATGACGTTATGCTTTCTTGGAAATACTCATGACCCAAAATGGCACCTACTCAAGCACCCTCTTCCTTAAACTAGCTAAACTGTTGAGGTGGTGACTTTGAAGTGTCTTAGATGAAAAAATGTTATAACCAGATATAAAGACTGATTTATGCTAAAGCTATGTAGAATTAACCCAGATACACATGTTCACAAAGGATCATGCGTGTACCCAAGAAGCTCTTAAAAGATGCAGGGCAAAGCTAATTCAGCTTTGGTAAGAAACATGTATGGTTAATAGACCTATTGGTTAAAAAGTCTGTCTGGTGGTGTGTTGTAAAAATCTGGGCTGGCTGTGAAAATAGCATTGCTTCTTTGTGTGTTCGCCCCAATGAGTTCAGCTGGTCATAAAGTCTAATTTGTGGGAGCGCTGTGAGCCTGAGCCAGCTGCTGCTGACCATGTAGTCATATAAATGAGCCTGTCAGTGTCGGTCTTATCAGCACACAACTGGCAGCTCAAGTGGTTCAAACACACAACAACAACACATAAGGCACTCAATGTTTGCTTTGTGTCTCTGGCTGACAAACTTAGTGTAAGGATATGCACAAATGATCAACACTACTCGGACATCTGTTAGCACGTAATAGGTGGTATGTCATATCGTCTCACAGAGATTAGAAATAGCCGTGCGATGACGTCCAGGTTTAAGATATATCTTAATATATCGCAGTAATCTGCACTTTTACTGTCTTTCATTCAGAAGGCTGTCTGATAGCTAGGCAGCAGATCTGTAAGTTATTTCTGTTCCAAAAACAGTATCCTATAGAAACCAGCAAAGGACATTTTTTTTTTTTGCCGGTACAATAAATGTGGACAAAGACCACGGCTGCGCTGACATTTCTTAATGTGTGTCAAATGCTTCTTTTAATCAGCAGCTCATGATTTTATTAGCGTCCCGGTTAACAACCGTATTTGTATGTGTATGTATTTGTGTGTGTGTCAGTCGTTCCCGTTGTTTAATTTAGCTTGCTAACTTATATGCAGTGTATAAAACAATATAGCACTGTAGTATTCATTTGTTATCTAGCTAGTAAAAATTGTTGGTACACAATTTAGTAGATTATGTATATCTTTGAAATCTTGTTTCATTCAGCTAATGTGTCTTACAAAGTAACATGACTTCATTGTTTTTTTTTTTTTTTTGAGAAACGTACAGAAAAATTTCATTAAATGTGAGACGTGTCATACATCAGCATTATCACATTATCAAAACCAGGGTAACTACAGGACACTATCGTAGACATGCAAGTCAGTTTGTATAGACAATATTGGACTTTGTTAGTCCAATATTGAGCTCCAGTGTCATTTGGTTGTTGAGTCCATTGTATATCACGGAGGTGTGTTCTCCTGTCCTGCTTTCTGTCTCAGACACTGTTGCATTGTGTTATTTGCAGCCTAATTTATTAGTCACCACCCAGTTGTAACTGCTGACATGGAATTTATTGGAAGGATTTAGTGCATTTCATGATCACGTCTGACTGCACCTTATAGAATGACCACTTTTGTTAAAACAACCCTACTGGGTAAAGGAGTTGTAAGATATGTTGTGAATGTCTGCACGTTAATTCTCCACAGACATCTGAGCTATAAAAAGAATGCTGTATTTCATATATACAACATGTCTTCAAGTTTCCTTTTTATAGCCGGGGGGAGAGAAAGCCCCCCAGGAGCTCAAGCAGAGGAGCAATTAACTTAACTTTCAGTCATTTATGTTAAAATAAAATACAGAGAACTTTGTAGATATGCAAATTAAAAACACTCTCAGATCATGATTTGGAAATTTCGCTTTAATGAAAAATAAAATGTAATGAAAATAATAAATGAAAGATTGTTTAATGTGTCCCAGTACACACGTGATGACAGTTTATATAATCAGCCTTGTATGACATTGTAGACAAACAGAGGTTTACATATTTTTTTTTGTTCTTACAAAACCTCATTCACTAAACTGAACAGTTTTAACCCCGAATAGACTTGTTAATCCTAGCAATCAGGGCATTTATATGCTTCTATAGCAACATATTCCCTATTCCTTACAAGATGAAACAGATGAAACCACAGAAGAAACTTTTATTCATGCGTTCATAAGCAGGGACATGCAGTAGCTATGTGTATGCCTGTAGTCTTAGAATCATTTAGCTCTAATAATGATTAGACTGAAAAACGTTCTTGTTCTGATCTCAGTCTGCAGTGTGCAAAGCAGTTGAGGACAGTCCAGATTACATTTGACCGATTATCCGTTAAATTGAAGTATAATAACCTTGTAAAGTTCATACCTGATACATTTCACAATTAAGAAATAATGAGAAGTAAAAGGTCATTGGCTAGTGGCTTGTAAAACATGGTCCTATAGGACAACAAAGCTAATTACAGAGTAATTGTGAGTTTTGGGTAGCCAGTAGAATTT
This sequence comes from Tachysurus vachellii, assembly GCF_030014155.1. Taxonomy (NCBI): domain Eukaryota; kingdom Metazoa; phylum Chordata; class Actinopteri; order Siluriformes; family Bagridae; genus Tachysurus; species Tachysurus vachellii. The sequence continues at coordinate 27,382,186 of NC_083464.1, forward strand.
CAACTAAGATATGGGAAGTGAAACCTGCTCTGTAAAGCTGGCTAAAGCAGGCAGGTAGTGCTGCGAGTAGTGTTGTCAATTTCAGGGTCCACAGAGCTCAAGTTACTGTCAAAGTGTCTGCGTGGGTTTCCTCTGTATTCTTTGGTTATCACCCACCTCAGAAAAACATGTGAATTGACTATGCTAAAGTTCATGGTGCTCTGCCCATCCAGAGAGCATTACTGTTCATGCCCAGTGTAGGATAAGTGGTACAAAAATGGATGGATGACGGATGGATTACTTAATGATGCAGATGCGTATACTTTTTATGTTCTGTCGGATTCTGCAAACAAATGCAGAACTTCTACTGTGACTGTTGGAAAAAAAAAAGCTTATAGTTTTAAAAATGTCATCTCGGCCTGCTCTGGTGATTGGGAGATGAATTGTACATTATATTTGCTGGCTTAGTTACTGACTGCATGAAATGTGCCTTCTCACCTGCCCTCAGTTCTAGATTCTGATGAGGGATTAGAACTAGAGCACAGTAGTGAAGTGATGTGCACTATATTGCCAAAGGTTTGTGGATAAAATGATCATCATATGAACCCACATGTGCTTGTTAAAGATGTAACTATAGATTTAGTCCACCTTTGCTATTATAATAACCTCCACTCTGCTGGAAAGGCTTTCCCCTTAGATTTTGGAACATAGCTGTGAGGATTTGCTTATTTAGCCACAGGAGCATTAGTGAGGTCCAGTAGAATTCCAGTTCATCCTAGAGATATTCACTGGGGTTGATGAAGGGGTTCTGTGTTCTGGGTTCTCAAGTTTATCCACTCCAGACTTTGGCAAACTATACACAGGGGCAAATTGTAATGTTACAGCATACAGAGAGACATTCTATATATTTGTGTGCTTTCAACTTTAAAGCAACAAATCTGGATGGTCCACATATGTCTACAGTAGTCATGTTTCCACAAACCTTACAGTGTCCAGTTTATTGACAAATGTATTCTGCTACTTCTCCATGTATATTTGAAGATAAGCATCACCAATACTAGATATGCATTGAGCGGTGCCATTTGAAGGCTGCTGAACCTGTTGGAGAGTTGAGATTCAAGGCTTTTACCAGTGTAAACATGGACATACAGTCTGAAATTACTGGAATGGCAAGGCCTATACTTTTGTTTTTGCTATACACTGAAGACATTCAGGCTTGAGATCAAAAGAGTATGAGACAACAGACAATAACGTTCTGCTTTCATTTTGTATATTTCTTATAGGAATCCAGATGTATTAAACAGCTATAAGCATGGTACGTTTTTTTTGAACCCACCCATTTTTGATGGAAAAAAACACGACCAGAGTTTCCTGTTGCTCAGGTGTTCCCTGTTAGATTTAAGTAGTTAAATTGCTGAGTGTGAATGCTGTTTATTTGAGTCCTGGGTTTTGGCTGTAAAGACATTTGTTGTTAAAAGACCAACCAGAAAACCAACATTAAAAACTAGAGAGCTGTCTATAGGCAGGGAACCATGCCATGCTGACATTGCAAAAAGACGGAAAATCAATCGTAGCCGTTGCACGAGTATTGGTACAGCCGATACAACAATTTTAATGTCCACTGGTGTACAACCAGATGTTGAACAGATCAGCTGAGGAAAACCATATTTCATGACAGAAACATTGTGAGTGCTGTGAAGAAAAGCACAAAACGGTGCTCAGGGTGAAGGTATCACAATCTGCTGTTCAAGAAAAAAATTGTGGATCTTCATGACAAACAATGACCCTATGAACACACTGCCAACACAGCAAAGGACTTCATTAAGAGTACGTTTAGACTGGTCAAGTCAATCGTCAAACCGTAACCTTAACTGAGCTGTATATCACATACTGAAGAGGAGATTGAAGGGAGAAACGCCATGAAACAACTGAAAGAAGCTGCAGTACATGCCTGGAAAAGCATCACAAAAGAAGAACACAGCAGTTTTACAATCTCAGTGACTTGATGCAGTTATTGCAAGCAAGGAATATGAAAAAAAGATGCAGTAGTGTTATTAACATTTTGCCTAATACTTTTGCTCAAACAAAAAAGTTTCTTAACACATCTATATGTAAATATCAAAGAAATGAAAGCTTAAATCCTAAGCTATGATCTCATAATCATTTGAACCGAAATATCTTTAGAGTACACGAGGGGGGAAAAAAATAATTGGCCTTGTCATTCCAGTACTTTTGGAGGCTGAGTGTAATTCAGTGAATGCGCTTCCTCAGAGCTCACCAAAGACATTATAAGAAAGCGCAATCCCATGTTTCTTTCCCACCTTGTCTGAATCAGCCAGTTAAGGCTGAAGGAGGTGGGATTTACTTTCACAGTAATGACTGGTGTCCTTGATCAGATGTCCTTGATCAAATATAAAGAGCCAGTAGATTAGAAGACTCCACCCACACACACCTACTCACACACTGTGCATACCTGGCTCTCCAAAATGTATATCAGATGTCGGTTAGGATTAGTCTAGAAGAGAGTGTGAGAGACACACAGATGAAGCTTTCTATTGTGTCATACTGTGTGAGGGGGCTGCGATTTCTTGGCGTGACCTGTAACAATCTGTTTTCATTGCTAGGCAAAAGTCTCTGCCAATATAGTGTATCTGATAAGCAACCCAAAGCCTGCATACAGGAGTCAGTCATATGGCCTCTCCTAGGTGGTGGGGCTTGGGGTGAATTTCCTAAGCATTGAAGCACAATAGTGTGTGTTACATACACAGATATTTTTTGAAACAAAGTGTAATCTGTACTATAGTGCCACTATACTAAAATAAATGATTTACATTTTGAAATATTGTGGAAAGCTTTAGTTTGTGATGATACAAAATGGTTTAGTTGTGGAAATTATTAGCCTTTGTGCTAAATAAGTAACCTAGCTAACGTGCAGTATGTAATGCTAACAACACTTCGATTGTTATGTTCAATGTGACTGGTATTTCTGCTGTTATTCACTGAGCTTTAGGGCTGTCGGTTGATCCGGTGGCACAAAGTAATCGGACGATTCAAAATTGACCCTAAATGTAGAGAGAAGCATATGTTATAAAAATGGAAGTGGATAAGATATGACTGCTTTACGTTAGTCTATTTTATTCATTAACACAAAAAATCAATGAAGATTTTATAATGTATAACTCATGGAGAACTAAACCCCAATTAATACAAAACCATACAATTAATACAATGTTCAGCATTTACCAATTAATACAAAACCAAGATATTTCAGGAGCACAATGTACCATTTTTTCAGTAGCCTATAGAATAAAGATAACTCCCTGGATCCCTTACATTAATCAATCAAATCCCAAAGTAATTGTTTCCAACTTCCAATTGTTTCCCCTGTGTTATCTGGTATCAATCAGGATTGTTCAAAGTAAATGATAACCGTGAGCAGGAAACAAGAGAAAGGAAGTATAGGAAAGAAATGTACAATATAGTAGGCCTATATCTAAATCTGTAGGCCTATACAGTAGGATATCAGCTACCATTGCTTTCCCATACTCATACAAGTCTTTGTCTACTGTACACAGTAGTGGTTCTCACTGGATAATCCAAGTGATGTCACATAGGCCCTTGTCCTCTATAATAATGATGTGCTTATTGAATGTGCTTTGCTATCGAGCATGATTAATTGTTAATTCTGGTTGCATTAGTTGAGTGGTTAGCTTCTAAAGTGTTTTGTACTCCTTTGGTAACCCGATTTACTTCATCAAATAAATTTGGTCTTCTTTCAGGTGTTTGAAACTGAGCTTGCTATTCAGAAGACGTTGTTTCTATCCATCATCCACTGCACACACACCTGTTATATCAATAGCAATGAATGTACCAGCTGTTGCTTGTGAATGACTAAATTGTGGGTGACGCAAAGCTGCATTAATACCATATAAAGTATATTATATTGGCTTATTAATGTGTTCACTTTAACAGCCTTGCTGGGAATATGATCATCCTGAATGAGATACTGAAATTGCATTTGTGTAGCAAATTTGTGTTTATGAGTTGATTAGCTCATCTGATGTTATCCCTCAGTGAGATACAGTATTATGGCAGAATCCTAATGGGTAGTAATTGGTGGTTTGGTGGGGCACTGGGTAGTGCTGCCTCTTTATATTTCCGGAGTCCCCAGATTTATAATGAGTTCGCCTTACTGTCTGTGACGAGTTTCTTTCATGATCTGATGTTCTTTCTGAGTCTGCTTGTGTTTATTCTGGTTCTCTGGTAGTTCTCTTCCCATCTACTAATTCTTGCCAGTACTTAAGAGAAATAACCCTTTGGTGTGAATTAGCGTGTGAATGAGTGAGTAAAGTTGTACGATGGACTGGGTGTGTTCCTGCCTCACACTTAGTGTTCCCAGCGTAACGTCCACGTCCACCACGACCATGACTGAGACAAAAAGGTTACTGAAAGCGAGTGAGACAGCAGTGAGAACATATTTCCCCAGTATAACCTTTTGTCTTATTTTCTAATGTAGTGTGATATGAAAGGTGTCCTTTCTTCTTATTTATTGGAAATGTTTGATTTCTCCTCGAAAGGTGCCTAGAGAATGCCCAACGTATGAACCGTTAATACCAGAGTCCTCTGTCCAATGCCAATTTACACCTGGTCAGTATTGGCATTGTGTGTGAATGAAGACATGAATTCATTTAACCAGACTGTATTCCAGTATGCATATCATTTTATAACAATTTACCTCCAGTTTCCACCAGATTAAAATCTGTACAAAAGGTTTTTCTGTGGAAATATCCAAATTATAAGTGACTTATAATTAAGTGACACTCAAAAATAAATGCTATTTAGAATCAATTCAAATTTTGTTAATAATACACACTCATAATACCTGTAACACATTTTTAAACTGTGTAAAATGAAGGAAAATAAATTGTCATCGTCGTTCTAGATCAGCGGTGTCCAATCTTTTCTGGAAAGGGCCGGTGTGGGTGCGGGTTTTCATTCCATCCAAGCAGAAGCCACACCAGAGTCTATTAAAAGCCAAGAACAACCGATTAAACAGGTGGAATCAGGTGTGGCTTCTGCTTGGTTGGAATGAAAACCTGCACCCACGCCGGCTCTTTGTGGATAAGATTGGACACCGCTGTTGTAGATGTTTTAATAGTGCTGTAATTTGGCTTACACACATTCCAAATGGGGATAACACAAAGAGCAAAACTCTACACACAAGGGAAAACTGTAAAAGGGAAAATTGTAAACACAGAGTAGAAACAGACACGAGATAAAGTCTGAACAGCAGCGTGTAATTTTGGCACGTCAGCGCACGGATGAAGAATGTCGAGATTTCACACAGGAGATGTTTTATGGTAGCAGTCAGTGTGTACAATAATAAAGAGCTTTCTGGTTTTCGGCTGTGTTGCTTTCAGACACTGTGCACTAACTAGAGTAACTGCACTATTTATAGAGCAGCCATTACACTGTGCTCCCTTCTGCTGTTTATATTACAAATCCCTTCTTGCATAGCGACTCTTCTGCTTTTTGTCATCCTCTGGCCCTGATCTGTTTGTGTTTATCATATTGAATAAGACATAAAACAAAATCAATAGCAAAATTGAAACGATATAATAAGACATTGGTTATTTTTAGTCGTCATGTGTTTTTTGTCTTTACACAAAGGAAACGGTCGACTACCGGCTCGGCTTCTGTTCCCGTCGCAGGGTTTCTACAGATCATTGATTTGTCCTGAAGCAGTCGGATTTTACAAGTTGTTTGAACAGGAGTCTTCTTAAATTATCTCTCTGAGACTCCAGCTAAAGGTGTGAATCAGGATTGCAGGTATGCTCTTTGATCTAACAAAAAACCATGAATGGTTTTTGCCTTCATGCAGATGGTCAGATATGAAGCTTGAGACGTATCAAGTGCTCATTGCACTGTGCAGCATGAAGCAGGAAATTCTTTATACCGGTCATGTTCTCTGTGCTTCGACTAAGTTGTTAATATTTTGGACAATCAATCCGCATAGCATGTGCAGAGGTGCAAACAAAAATAATGACTGCTGGAGTGGGTAGGATTAATAACCAACATCAACCAACTGACAGATGCTTTCCCTGCCATCCAGCTGGTGCTAATATGTCTCTGTTTCATCCAATTCCAGTATCTGCTTCTCAGATCTCTCCTTCAGTAACAGTAGCGTTGTTCAGTGCGCGCTCACTGAGCGCTTCTCATTAATGGCCTTATTTGTGATTCTTATCTGAACATTTAATATTTGACTGAGACCCGGCTACAACCTAATGACTGCACATTTAATCAAATCACTTAGTGTCTTGTTTCTGTGTAAATCAAGTAGCAGTTATAAAGGTTTAGTGAAGTGGATTTTTATCCATCTGACCTCTACACGAACACAGGTAACTTATCTTTTCTCTATTTTGTTGAATTCCTGTCTGTAGAATTCTTTAGTATTGTTCAACCTCACATTGTTTCTGTTATCTACCATTCACACAAACGCAGTTCTGTTTGCTTTCGAACGTCATTTTTTACTTGAATTCTGTCTGTGCAGCATTTCCAGACATGCTACTGTTTGCTGGTTTTGGTATTCATGTTGATTCTACTACTTGCCCTTTGGCTGCTGACTTCCTGCCACTTCTGCACTCTTTTTGACTTTTCTCATCATGTACTGTACATTCTCCACCCCACTCCATTAGCCACACACCAGACCATGTTTGTTCTGTTCCTGCACTGCCCTCATCTCACTAACTTCACTTCTTTTCCCTTCTCTGACCAGAAGGTTGTCATTTCAGTCAAATTCTCCAAATCTAAACGCTGTTTCACGCCTCAGTATTGACTCAAAATTGTATTCAAAAGGTATTTTATTTTAAAGGTATATTACTTCAATCCTGGCCTGTGTGCCTCAGCAGAAAAATGCAGTAATCACTGCCAAACCTGTCTATTACTTCACCAAGCTTAAGAAAACACTTTCATTTTTTTTTACTCTTACTTTTACATCCATTTTAGCATTTTTCGGTACGGAGTCACTCGTCATTCCTTCCAGTCTGTTATTGGTTTAATCCCTCCCCCACCCCACTCCACTCCACTCCACTCCACCCCATGGCCCTGGATTAACGTTCCCTTTTTCCTTCACCGTTCTAATTTCATTCTTCCATTTTAAGTTCTTGAACACGTTGTCATAGCAACTACATCTGAACTCCAACCTCTTCTTTGAACCCTTCAGGCTATCTTTCTCTTCACAGCACAGAAACCTGACTGGTTAAGATTACTAATGATCTCTGGATTCCAGGCTATTCTAATTCATCTCAGTCTTTGCTCAGCTTTGATCATCCTTTCAGTTCCATTCATTCAGAAACATGGTATAGAACGTTTACGTCTCCTCCCCCCCCAGTCCCTAAGCCTTGCCCTAACCAAAAACTCAGTGCTAATAAAATGAAATTTACCCTTATTTGATCCAGATACTCCAGCGCTAGCACAACTGTCTTCCCTTCCAATATAGTAGAAATGCTCGGCGTCATCTCGGACTCCACTCCAGCTCCGTATCAGGTTTATTGTGTTTGCTGTCTCCATTTGCATTACCTCCATTTACATCTACATTTACGGCAATTTGGCAGACGCCCTGATCCAGAACGATGTGCAAATGTGCTTTGAAGTTTCTATCGATGAATACATTAAAACTGGTTCACTAGGTTATAGACTTAGGATACCATCCACTTAAAACTCTGTTCAGGTTTTTTTTTTTCAGTATACACATTAAACAAATAGGGAAAATAAGTGCCAATTTAACTGTTTCAGGAAGAGGTAGGTCTTTATCAGTTGTTTAAAGATGGCTAGTGAATGGCCAAGTTCATTCTACCAGCTCGGTGCTAGAACAGGAAAGAGTCATGTTGTGTACCTACATCTTACCCTGGGAGATGGTGAGGCCAGTCGAGTAGCGCCGGTAGATGAGAGGGAACGAGGTGCAGTGTGAGGAGTGACAAGAGCCTCCAGACCACATCATTAACTCTCTGTCTATTATTAAATCACTTCTACATGCCTTGGTCACTTCCCATCTAGATGATTGTAATTGCATTACCTCTGGCATTTTTTCAAGCTAAAGGAAAAAAAACACTGGTCCAGAACGCAGCTGCTTGCCTCATTACCCTCTTTTCATCCTAATGAAGAAATTAACCCATTCTTAACAATCAGCAATTTACTAGCTTCCCATTAAAACCCATTTAGATGATAAAATCTTGTTGTCATCTTCAGCGACGGGTGCATTTTTAGTGCGTAGCAGTGACTGGCCTCCCTTTATCTCTCTGTCCTCCTTTCCCACCCTACTTCTTCCCTATCTCTCTGTTTATCTTTTGCTTGACTTCTCAACATCTGCTGGCCTCTTTTTTTTTTTTTTTTGTCTGTCGGCTTTTGGGTCTCGGGATTTCGGTTGTTTGACAACTCCGTAATGCTCTGCCCCCGCATTCCAGACTCAGACTACTGCACTTCTTAGACCACTTTTAAACGGCTTCTGTATTCTCAATAGTAGCAAATTGTTTTTATTGCTGATGTTGTTATTATTATTATGAATGATGTCATTGTGTGTTTCCAGACAAGTTGTACTGGAACTACATTTCATTTCCTGTGTGTGATCTGATTATTCTGTATTCTACTTTTATTTTAAAACCGGTTACTCAGTAACACCTTTGAATTAGTCACTTACTTCATGTTTAGGTGTTGAAGGAGTTAATATTGTTTCTGTTTATCGCAGGACGATAACGACGGGATTCCCTGGTCAGAGGAGCGAGTTGTGCGCCGCGTGCTCTATCTCTCGCTCAAAGAGTTCAAGCGAGCTCAGAAGAGCCGCGTTGACAACAGAACAGGAATAATAAAGCGTAAGTTTTGCTCCTTTCTTATCCTCTCTTTTAACACAAAAAAAAATGTTTCAGATAAAATTCAGATAAAAGCTTTGCTACCAAGAGCCGAACTCGTCAAACAACCAGTTTGTTTTGCCTGGAGGTTTCACCTGCACCCTTTTGTCATTCATCAATGATATAATCCTTATATAAATCCCTATTATGCAAAACAAATATTCAGCGGTGGTGTGTGTTTCGATGTGTGGTGAAAGTTCTTCCTAAAACACATTTTACAAGAGTTTTTTTTTAGCACTTAATTGTGCATTGCGTGACCTTTTTCTATGCAGAATGACATCTTCCAGTTTGCTTTGAAAACAAATTAACAACACGGCGGACACATTGAGCATTGAGCTGCCATTCAGAAGCTCAGAAACCCTTCACATTTCCTCCCACTCCAACACGCCTCAGAATAGTATGCACTTAAATAAAAATAACTGCTTACTCTTTCAAATATATATACAGTGAGGAAAATAAGTATTTGAACACACTGCTATTTTGCAAGTTCTCCCACTTAGAAATCATGGAGGGATCTGAAATTGTCATCGTAGGTGTATGTCTACTGTGAGAGACATAATCTAAAAAAAAAATCCAGAAATCACGATGTATGATTTTTTTAACTATTTATTTGTATGATACAGCTGCAAATAAGTATTTGAACACCTGATTTGAAATCAATGTTAATATTTGGTACAGTAGCCTTTGTTTGCAATTACAGAGGTCAAACATTTCCTGTAGTTTTTCACCAGGTTTGCACACACTGCAGGAGGGATTTTGGCCCACTCCTCCACAGAGATCTTCTCTAGATCAGTCAGATTTCTGGCCTGTCACTGAGAAACACGGAGTTTGAGCTCCCTCCAAAGATTCTCTATTGGGTTTATGTCTGGAGACTGGCTAGGCCACGCCAGAACCTTGATATGCTTCTTACAGAGACACTCCTTGGTTATCCTGGCTGTGTGCTTCGGGTCATTGTCATGTTGGAAGACCCAGCCTCGACCCATCTTCAATGCTCTAACTGAGGGAAGGAGGTTGTTCCCCAAAATCTCACAATACATGGCCCCGGTCATCCTCTCCTTAATACAGTGCCGTCGCCCTGTCCCATGTGCAGAAAAACACCCCCAAAGCATGATGTTACCCCCAAAGCATGGTGTTCTTGGGATGGTACTCATCATTCTTCTTCCTCCAAACACGTTTAGTGGAATTATGACCAAAAAGTTCTATTTTGGTCTCATCTGACCACATGACTTTCTCCCATGACTCCTCTGGATCATCCAAATGGTCATTGGCAAACTTAAGACGGGCCTGGACATGTGCTGGTTTAAGCAGGGGAACCTTCCGTGCCATGCATGATTTCAAACCATGACGTCTTAGTGTATTACCAACAGTAACCTTGGAAACGGTGGTCCCAGCTCTTTTCAGGTCATTGACCAGCTCCTCCCGTGTAGTTCTGGGCTGATTTCTCACCTGTCTTAGGATCATTGAGACCCACGAGGTGAGATCTTGCATGGAGCCCCAGTCCGAGGGAGATTGACAGTCATGTTTAGCTTCTTCCATTTTCTAATGATTGCTCCAACAGTGGACCTTTTTTCACCAAGCTGCTTGGCAATTTCCCCGTAGCCCTTTCCAGCCTTGTGGAGGTGTACAATTTTGTCTCTAGTGTCTTTGGACAGCTCTTTGGTCTTGACCATGTTAGTAGTTGGATTCTTACTGATTGTATGGAGTGGACAGGTGTCTTTATGCAGCTAACGACCTCAAACAGGTGCATCTAATTTAGGATAATAAATGGAGTGGAGGTGGACATTTTAAAGGCAGACTAACAGGTCTTTGAGGGTCAGAATTCTAGCTGATAGACAGGTGTTCAAATACTTATTTGCAGCTGTATCGTACAAATAAATAGTTAAAAAATCATACATTGTGATTTCTGGATTTTTATTTATTTATGTCTCTCACAGTAGACATACACCTACGATGACAATTTCAGACCCCTCCATGATTTCCAAGTGGGAGAACTTGCAAAATAGCAGTGTGTTCAAATACTTATTTTCCTCACTGTATATATATATATATATATATATATATATATAATTCTAGAGAATATTTCACCACATAAGCTGTTTAAATGCATTCCAGCTCACAAAACCTCACAAAAGTCTTTAATCTTTTGAGATACTTTGTTTAAATCATGTATGTGTTTAACAGCATGTGTAAGATTTCACAGCATTTCATGAGATTTGTGAAGTCTGGCATATCTGGCTGGTCGGCTATAACAGGACACAGTCAGCGTTTAATGAGAAAATGCAGACGGCTCGAAGGCAACGATGTCGTGTTTTAGTAAGATGTTGAGCCACCACAAGTCACTCAATCAGCTCGAGTGTGTTTGGCATGAAGCGATAAACACAATTCATCCAAAAGTTGTTCCCTCAGTTGGTGTTATGATGGTGGAGATCTTTGTCTAACACACTGCTTCAAAAATGTTGTAGAGATGTTTAGTTCTGCTGAATGTGAAGGCCATAGGATATGATGACGCTGTCAGACTCATTCCATCATGCAGTATTTGTTTAGTGCTTTTAAATACCGACATTGTCTCAAAGGAGATTTACAGAAGTATAGAAACAGAACAAAGATGTTAAGGTTTAAAATGAAGTTAATATTCATCTCTAATATCTATCTCGAACGATCAAGCCTGAGGTGACGATGGTGAGGAAAAACCCCCTGAGATGTTATGAGGAACCAGACTCAGAAGTGAAGCTCATCCTCATTTGGGTGATAAAGGACAGTAAATAATATAAATGTAAATAATGTCCTTTGTATAACAGTTTGTAGTTGAGTAGAATTGTGGAACCAAGAGCTCCTGAGGAACTAAGAGGTCAGGGTGATTTCTGAGTTCATTACAGACTTAACACAAATTCCTTTCTGACTAAGTCTTCAAATGTTCACTGATGAAGGCCAGAGCACAAAGGCAATTCAAAGACTGTGTGATCGTCTCCAAGTGGCTCTATCCACAGTAATCCCATGAGTCACGAGCTGTCCATGCAGATCAGTCCCCAGCAGAGTGCACCGCCATGTAATGAGACTCCAACCAGTGGTAGGGTGTCCTTCATATTTCTAGCCACGCAGTGCCACATTAAGAAGGATATTGTTCTGTTGTGTTTGGGCTGAGATTGTGTTGGTGGAGTAAGTTCTAGCATGAACAATTCCCCCTTGTGGGTTTCATGTGCTTGAGCTGCATTACGTTCTACACGAGTCACTGCAGTTTAATGAGCTAAGTCAGCTGTGTGTGCCGTTATCCATGCAGCATGCATGCACATCGCTTATTATGCTTTCACTGAATTACATCACTTCTTTAACAGTTTTCCAACTCCATGTGTGTGTCCGTGTCAAAGGGACATGAGTACGGAGCGCGTTTATTTAGCTTTTTCCAGTGGTTACAGTCCTGATCATGGGAAAAGCCGTATTCATGAGTCAGCCCCAATGACTGGGGTCCAAATCAGAAATCTAATGAATACATAAAGGCCTTGGTGAACGTTTGGATCAAAAAAGAAAGAAAGAAAGAAGACAACGAAATGAGAGAAATCTTATTCAACTGGACATGTAAGGGCAGAGGTGGAGGAGGGTTTTGTGTGTACAGTAAATATAGTATGTACATGTAATATACAGTATGTGCTGATAAACTGTGTACACAAACTAACACCGACTTATCTTACGCTCCTGTATTTTGAATTCATTTCTTTTTATTACAATAGACTGCTCTGTCTAAAAGGGTGTGATTTCTTTCTTTCTTTCTCCTGCTCTGTTGTGATGAAGTGTAGTTCTTTTATAATGACAAGATTTGTCAGGTTTAATAAAATAAAAAGGTCAGAAAGTCAGAAGGTGAACGCAGCTAATCAGTGATTGTACAGAGCTGATCTGGTAAAAAGTCTGGAAGTTTTTAATAGCTCGTGGTTTCCCTTGCTAATAGTCTTCTTTTCATCTCGACATGACATCGGTCTGCTCATGTAGTCTACCAACTGAGCTGTTAATAGAAGCAGGACCAGAATTACTGTTACTGAAAATCCCGAATTCCTGTGGAAAAAAATGAAGTTTGTTGATCGAACTACAGTTCAGTCATATTTTTGGCTCTGTTATATATTCTTTTTATTTATTTATTCAATTTATAATGTTATCTATGTTATTATACGTGTGTGTGTGCGCATACGTGTGTGTGTGTGTGCGCGCATACATGTGGGTGGATGTGTGTGTGCGCATACGTGTGGGTGTGTGTGTGTGTGTGTGTGTGTGTGTGTGTGTGTGTGTGTGTGTGTGCGCATACGTGTGGGTGGATATGTGTGTGTGTGTGTGTGTGTGTGTGTGTGTGCGCATACGTGTGGGTGGATATGTGTGTGTGTGTGTGTGTGTGTGTGTGTGTGTGTAGGAAAGACCTACAGTGTACTTCTGGTCTATAAATATTTTGCTATTGACAAAGTTATTTTTATTGAGAGTTTACAAGTTATTGGATCTTAGCTTTCTGCCACAGTAAAAAAAAAATGAATCAAATAATAAACTAATTATATAATAAATAAAATAATTAGCTTAAATTGCAGCTTTTCAGCTTTAATCTGAGGCTGTTTACATTCACATCGGCTGAGCAGTGTAGGAATCACAGCCTTTTTTCTACAAGGTTCTCCCTTTATTTAAGGGGTCATAAGTAAGGATCATAAGTTGGATCTCAGTTGTGTTATTGACTCAGTAATCCGTTAACGAGTAAGCATCTCAGAGATAAGAGCTCATCGTATGTCATTGCCTTGAAAGGATTTAAAAGGATGGTAGTAAAAATAAAGACCTTTATTTTAGGCTTGTTAATTTGTCTAAATACTTTTGAGAGTTTAACATTTGAGGCATTGCGTTTTAATGTATGCAAATGCTTGGGATTCCTTCTCGGTTCATCTGAGGTGATGTAAATACCTTTAGATTCTTCTTAGAACACATGTTCATTATTATATTTAAACTCATCTTAACTGTGGTAGACAGCTAAAATAAGAACTTTGTCAATGACTAAACATTTGACTGATTTTTTTTTTTTAATCCAAAGATATATTTTCGACTCCATGAAACGAAGTGTATCTGAAGGCGCTTTTGTGTTCATGTCGGCTCAGATTCAGAATTTCACTCGACGTGAAATCATTCCAATTAACAAGTGGGAAATAAATTTGAGGAATGCAGACAGATATGTCAGAAATGTGACGGGGCTCGTCTGGTCGTTTCGCTCGCTTGTGTGAGGAGATGCATTGATGCGAGCTGCTTTTCAGATTCCATCTAAAACACTGGCATGAGCTATTCTACAAAACCACTGATAATCATCTCTGATATCTTTTATTAAACTGACCTTGCATGTGGAAATGCACTCCTAAAGTGTCTGCTCGGTTCACTGGAGATGGCATAAAACGTGAGCGTTTTTAATAGAGGTCCTCAGTTTACACAGTACTTGGCTTCATGCTGCTTAAATAAAAATATATTTAAAGTAATATATTAAAAGTAAGCCTTGAGTAATGGAAGTGTCAAACAACTGAAGTTCTTACAAACCCAGCACTTTTTATTTCCTAATTTATTGAGAATTCAGGTGTTTAGAAACACACATACACTCAGTGGTGAGTTTATTAGGTACACATAACGTGTGGCTTTATATACTATATAGAGTTAGCGTATAGATTATATTGTAGCTCAAGTTACAGCTTCAGTTACTGACTCATACATCAGTGAAAAGGACAACAGGATCACCACTGAGATGTTTATTTGGAATGTGATTGATTCTCAGCACAGCAGCGACACTGACGTGGTAGTTATACAGCGCTGGTGTGAGTAACATGAGGCCCATTGCTGATTGCTGATTTTTGCTGTTTAATAGCACTGTGTAAGAAGCAGTTCTACTGACATGGTAGATGATCAACCACAGACCTTTTCCCATAGTCCCATATTTCATATCTAATTTACTCACCACTTAAAATTTCTTTAACAAAGTCTTTAGTAACTTTTTCTCAGTCCAGGGATTGTTTTTCTTCCAGCTGTGAACCAGTACACAGAAGTATAGAGAGCCGGCAAGACTCGAACCTTCAACAGTCATTTACATTTACGGCATTTGACAGACTCCCTTATCCACAGTGACTTACATTTTTATCTCATTTTATACATCTGAGCAGTTAAGGTTAAGGGCCTTTCTCAGGGCCTAGCAGCGATAGCTTGGTGGATCTGCCATTTGAACTCACAACCTTCTGATCTATGGTCCAACACCTTAACCCCTAAGCTACCACATCCCCTAGAACAACATTCAGAAGGTTTTAGCCCCAAAAGTGGTCAAAACAATCACAGACTGGTTATTGGTCGGATCATTTATGCCTCTTTTCCACCAAAAAGAACCGAGTGCTGGTTCAGAGCTAGCGCTGGTGCTGGTTGGTTCCACTGGCGAACCTTCTAAGAACCGGTTTGCCTTTCCACCTGCTAGAGAGCATCACACACGTCACTGTATACGTGTCACGTGTCCCAGCAACTTTAGCGCAGCAGCGGCAAACACAAACACATCAACAATGGCGGACGTTGCTTTACTGTTAATACTCATGGCTTTGTGAACCTACATTAACACCCAAACGCGGCGAATCCAACGTGTACGTGCAGCTCCATGTAATCTGTATAAATGGAGGTTGTAATCGAGAAAGTACATAATGTTATTTTATCATTAACACAGAAAAAAGTTAGCCTTAGCATGTAGCTACTTTCTATCATGTGTGCTGATAATGTATCATATCGCGGTAAAGTAAAAGTGTATTAAACATTAGTATACTTAAGGTACATTATCAAATGTGCTAACAGTAGCCCCGCCCACAGCCCCTGACACAAGCGGTTCTTAAGTCTAGATCAGCAACGTTTTGGTGCTACTTAAGAACAACTTTTCCTGGTTCAGAGCCGGTGCTTTGGCTGTCGAAAAAGAAAGAACTGGTATTAAATTAGGCTCTGGCTCTGAACCAGCACTCAAACTGCCTCGGTGGAAAAGGGTCATTAGAGCTGAGACCAGAGGGGGCTGGTGAACAGAACAACAATTGCGATATAAGGTTCAGCTCTCGTCGCATTATTTTCTCCAAATTTGGTCATTCTTAGTTCTACTGCAGGAGCTAGTTCCCCTCCATAATCACACCACAGCTACCAACTGAGAAGGATGAAGCCCCATGCATGCTTCCTCTGACACCATCGCAGATGCCGTCACAACTTTTCAAACAGCTCCTCATGCATCCTCACAGGGCAGATGTAGTGTCTCAGTGTCTCAGATGTAGTGTCTGAGACACTCAGATGTAGTGTCTCAGATACTCTAGTGTCTGTAGTGTCTCAGATGTAGTGCTTTCTCTTGGCATAGCTGGAATTCAAATATACGATTTCCTGACAATAAGCCAGAGTACTTTTCTGTTGTATTTGCAAGTTAACGTATTATTAACAAAATATTCTTCTGATGTCTGTTTAAACTAACCTCAGGTTCCTTTGTGAATGGCCACCTCAATGGGTCAGGAGTGAAAACAGGACTTTTTGCGAGCAGTTGCAAGGCTGAAAGGCCTCGACGCTCGGCTCAGAATGACAGCGGATTCTCGGGAGAAGGACCTTCAAGAAAGAGGCGAGTACGATCTTTCAATCTGTCATTTCGAATGTTTTTCATCAGCACCACGACAGAACTGGTGAGCCCTTGAGCTGAGTAGGAGTCTCTGCATTCCATTGCACTTAACACACTCGACTATTTCACATTCAAGCTACTCTTTAGCTCTACAGACTTTCATCCGCAGTTGAAGGTTAATGGAAGCCTGAATCAGCATGTGTATTCACAACAAGGCTGCTCATGCCGTCACGTCTCTAAAACATGCGATGTTCATTAAGCAGAGCAGGACTGGATAATTTCCTGAGACTTTTGCACTGGGCTCTTAGTGCTCAGACTCACCCTCAGTGCCTCTACTGCCAGATATTTGGTCATTGCCATGCACTGGTAAACTATAAAGGCACATCAGCACACGTCTTATTGTTGTAAAATTATAGAACTCTGGTCAAGTGCAATCCATTTCAATGTAGTGAATAGAACATGAGTTTGTTGTTGTTGTTGTTGTTGTAATTGTTTCCAGTTCCACATGCAGGTAATTGCCCTGTGCTGTACACTAGCACTATTGATCAGACTGAGCAAGGTGTTAAGCAGTACTGACCATGTGTATGACTGGTGGAACATAATCTAAATCAGATAAATCACATCCCTCGAAATTTGCTGTAAAAGTTTCTTCCTTCAAAAAGAGTTGAACTCTTTCAAACCTTTTTGAAGGATTAAATGCACCAGGTAAAATTTAGGGAGTAAGAAAATATCTTTATAAGGGTAGGAAAAAAGTAAACAAAGAAAATTTCATATTTTATTTAAAGGGTGACATTGGGTCTTCATAATGCATTCATAAGCATACATATTTTATAAAGCAGTACTGGAAGATTTATGTAAGGCTGCAGTCTAAACCAGGGAGATTACATAAATGTTTTTATGAAGTATAACACTCACTCACACACTTTATTTTTTTATTTTTTAATGTCTCCACTGTTTGAGACTGTAGTTTTTATTGTTTTGTCTTTACTAACAAATCCACTTAGTATTATTTAATTTATTAAACATTTTATTTGTATAGCACCTTTAATAATGATAGTGTCACAAAGCAGCTTTTAAGAAATATATAAAATCCAGATTATAAATTATAAGCTTCTGATTTATCTCTTAATGATCAAGCCAGAGGTGATGGTGGTGAGGATAAACTCCCTGAGACGATGCGTGGGAGGAACCAGACTTAATAAAGAACGCATCCATATCAGGGTCATGGCACAGAGTGTGATTATAAAATTCTTTTCTTTATATAACTGCACTAAATGATGGATGGTACACAAATCATTAAAAAAAAAAAAGCTTAGGTGCTGTGATTTACTCAGATTTCTAACATCTTTAATGCAATATTATAAACCTCCAGAAATCTACAGTTGAGGCCAAAATTATTAGCCCCCTTATGAAATTAGTCAAAACTCCTGATTTCTCCATGGAAATGACCATTAACAAGTTTTTTTTATAGTGTATTTGTTTCCGAAATAACAAAGACAAAATGTCCACTAAGTTTGATTAGGATATTTACTTGAAATAGTGAGTTGAAACAAGAAAGGGCAAAAATGAAACGTCCAAAATTATTAGCCCCCTGGTCATTAATAGTCAATAGTGTACCCTTTCTGAGCCACAACGGACAACAACCTCTTAGAGTAGTTCTTTACTAGGTTGTCACAGGTCTCCTGAGGGATTTTAGCCCATTCTTCCATTGCAAATTGCTCCAGCTGGTTCAAATTACGTGGTTTCCGAGCATGGACATTCACTTTGAGCACTGGGGGGCTAATAATTTTGGCCTCAACTGTATCTATTTATTTACTGGGTTTATTGTAAATAAAAAAAAACAACCACAGCTGAACACACCACCAAACTAACGTACTGTGGAAGCAACTTCTGCCTTTATTACAGCATGAAGTAATAATGGGAATAAGTCTCTGTTTGTTTCAATCATCTAGACTTTGGAATTTTATCCCACTTTTTTCCTTCAGATTGAGAGGGGATCTCCTGCGTATGGCTCTGTATTGGCCATTCCATAGGTTTTCAATGGGATTGAGGTCTGGACTTTTGCATCAAAACACAACCCTGTTCAGAGTCCAGTAACAGGTCATTTACCACTTTAACCAGCGCTGTCTCTGTGCTATGATGAGCCCTAAATCCTGACTCATACATATGAATGTTATTCCTATGTAGATATGAACATAAGTGCTGTCCTGAGGTTTGATATTGGACAGTTGACAGGTGTTGAAAAAAAAACGATCAGGGTTTGATAGCATCTTGTTCAAAAGCTTTACATTGCCGGCGTTAACGGAGTAACTGATTTTTTTGGGGTTTTTTTTTTTTTTGCTTCTGGTATCTGGGATTTATTATACAAGTTGATGAATTTAAAAATGACAAATAATATTGTATTTTAATGGGTTAACTATTAACTTGTCTGGTTTTGAATGTACACTTAATTTCACTGGCATTAATAAGAGTTATGAAGCACTCTGTAAATATACTTTTTACAACGTTTTAGAAATTTAACAGATGTGCTAATAAATTATGAGACAAAAAATATATATATATCAGTCAGTCATAATGAAATGAATTATGAAGCGTTGATTTTTCTTCTCTTTTTTCATAAGAAATCACATAAAAACCTCTAATATGTCCAGTATTTTGGTATGAGTTATTATACATTCTTCAGCATTTCTGTAAGATTTAGCACAAGCTATTTAAAGCTGGAAACAGTAAATATCAGAAATGTAATTGTAACGTAAGTGGAATACGCAGATTCTTTTGAACAAGAAGAGTCTGTGCAAAATGATCACATCTGAGACTGAAACAAATTGGACATCAGTACTGAGGACGAGGGTGAGGATGAGGTTCCCTTTTGAGTCTGGTTCCTCTCAAGCATTTTTTACCTCATTGTCTCAGGGGTATTTTCCTTGCCACCATTACCCTTGGTTTGCTTATTATGGATAAATTTCTAAATTAAAAACAGTCAGAAATTATATATTTCTGGAAAGCAGTTTTGTGAGAATGTCCATTGGGGGGAAAAAGTCTTATAATCTCTATAATCTGTGAGCTGTATAATGAACAGAAATGTCTGACCGTTTCATTCAAGTCATGTGACGAAGATCTTTAAAAGGAAGCTTATATATTCTGTTGTCCTGTGATGACACCATTCTTCCTGTGTGAACGTCTTTAAAGCTGGAGTAAGCAACATGACCTGGGTCAGGATTGCTGATAGTTTAATAATGTGATCATTTATGTATAATGTGGCTGCATGTCTCTGATGATACCGTCCTAACTCACAGTGAAATGGTATTCGGTTGAAGGTCGTTGCATATGATTCACACTGAATACAACTTTTCATAGATTGCTCTATTAATAAATGGAGCACAATAAGTTTTTTTTTTTCCCCTACTTTTTTTTTGCTAAAGATGGATCATCGGGCAGCGCAACACACTCGCAAAGTTTTATCTAACCTCTCCTACATTCATGAGTTCATAGAAAACTGTAATTTCATAGTGTCACTGTGAATGACGAGAGAGAGAGAGAGAGAGAGAGAGAGAGAGAGAGTGTGTCATTCCTCCCAACCAGAGACCACGGCCAGTTTTCCTCACGTGTCTTCCAGCCAGAGGACTCTCAATCTCCTGAGGTTGTCTCAGCTCTCACTCAGGAGAGCTTAAGATATATTTAGTTTGTTAGCCCTTGTTTGTTTATTATCAAGCTAACTAGAATAACTAATAATTTACATATTTCTAAGCAATTAATGGTGATTTTTATTGGCACAAATATTGTTCTGGTGCTTTTTTCAGCAGTACTACAACGTTCTACAATAAAGTTAACTCAATCAGGTGCATCATTCGCACTACTTCCTCTCCACGATGCTATTTATAATCACACAGTCTGTACATAACAGATGGGCCTCGTCCAAACGCTACTGAAGCATATTATCTTCAGAAAGCACAGATTTTACACAAATTTCACAAAACACAGAATAACTTTAGACTTGGCCATAATGCTAGTATACATTTTCTAGAGACATGTTGATCCTGGAAAAATCCTAGATATACTGAGATAAGATCATAGATATACACACGTATATAAAAAGAGATGGAGCATTACAGTGCCTGATGTTCAAGCTTGAATTCTCACAGTATGTTGAAACACTGAAAGATTTTGAAGATGTTTATTTTCTTATTCTTTCTCCAGACCAAGGCTGCAAGCACAGAGGAAATTTGCCCAATCTCAGCCAAGCTCTCCTCATGCCACTCCAGTTAAACTTCTCGAGGCCATACCACACAGCTCTAGACTTCCTCTCAGCGATCTCACCAAGTGCAAACCCAAAACAGAGGACTTCCTCACCTTCCTCTGTTTAAGAGGTAAGTCACAACGGACAAGGGAACAAGTCAAGGACATAAAAAAGAAGCAAAGAAAACTGCTGCCATTCTCTAGAGACAAGCTGGATGGTGGCTAACAGATTTCATTGCAGCTCATTTGTACACAGTGCTGTGTGCTGGCTGCAGTCCTGGATGTGCATCGACTGCTACTGCCGTTCTGGCAGAAACCACTGAGCGTTGAGCTATGGCTTCTAAATCTGTTTAACCTCCGTCCTTTCCATCTCGAAACCCCAGTCGCAAGTGGTTTATTTTTGCGGCTTATCTGATTATTCTAGCGGTGAAGGTACTGGAACGACATTCTTCTTAGACATACTCAATTCTTTATAACTTCTTGCCTTTTGTATAGCTGGCTCAGAGAATTCTGGGTCACGTCTGGGTCAATTTAACTTTATTAGAGTTGAGATAGTAGTGGGAATAGAATCCCACCATGTGAGTTTTACATATCCTGTGAATCTTGTGCATTTTGAATGCATTTGTCACCTTTACTGTAAAATCCTCGTCTTATACACCTCTTCAGTAGAGCTCTGAACACAGAGTTGTAGCAGATGTCCAATAACATGTTCATTATGAAACACATTACACTCAAAAAAGGCTCCTCAAGGTTACTTAGCCGCTTTAATGGGTTCCTCTTTGCACTCTGGATTAGCAGGAAAAGTCTTTTGTAATGCTCTACATAGGACACTCCAGTGTTGGCTCAGACGGTTAAGGCTCTGGGTTGTTGATTGGAGGACTGGGGTTTAAGCCCCGGCACTGCCAAGCTGCCATTCTTAGGCCATTGAACAAGGCCCTTAACCCTCAGTGCCCAAGGGGTGATGTATCATCACTGACCCTGTGATCTGACCCCAACCTTCTAAGTTGGGAAATGTGAAGAAAGAATTTCACTGTGCTGTAATGTATATGTGACAAAATAAATCTATTAGATTTCCCTGGATGGTTTCTTTTTCCCTGAAGAGTATTTGTTACAGCTGTTGTCACCTCTTTCCCATTTTCCATCATTTTTTTTACATTCCTGCCTCAGCAGACGTTTCAGGCTTCAGCAACGATGGCAGACTGAAATCAAGTCATCTCCTTACAACCATCAGCACTAATTAGACCTGTCTTGTGCTATTGACAAGGGCAAAGTGGGTTAATGAATTTCTGTTCATAAAAGCTAGAAATGAAAACATTTTCCCCAGGGTCATTACTCTTCTTTATAATTCCTTATCTCGCATCACTACGTCATTCGTGTACATTTCAAGATTTCAGTTCATCACAGGGTCTTATGGTCAGAGTATTTGTTTTTTAAGGTAAATGCTTTATTTGCTCTGATATTATAAGATGATTGTTGATCTGTGGCTCAAATTAACCTTGATGTAAATAACCAAAGCCAAATCTAAAGATAATTATAAGCTAAAGAAGAAAAAATACACTTCATTAGGTGATAAGGGGATAGTGGTGTGAGGTTCAATGAGGGGAAAAAAAGAAAATGAAAGAAAGATCAAGGGAAGAAAAATGAAGAGGAGTAAAAAAAAGTAAAATAAAAAAGCTAGAGGAGAAGAAGAAAGGAGATTGTGCTCGTCAGCCACATCTGTCTTTTAAAGCCACCGACGTTTCCAAGGTGAAAGTGAAGCTGCTCTATAATAATAATAATAATAATAATAATAATAATAATAATAATAATGTAGCATCTTCTCTAGTCACCTTTAAAGAAACAGAACACACAATCTCCTGCATTCATAACACCATGGACATAATGCAGAAACACCATGGACATAATGCAGAAACACCATGGACATAATGCAGAAACACCATGGACATAATGTAGAAACAGAAGCAGACGTACATTTTCAGTCAAATACTCTGTGACTTTAAATGCTCCTACTTCCTTCAGGTCCGTCTCACGCACCAAGACATTAAAATGAAATAACAATTAGATCTGGAAACTGTTAAACAGTTATGGTAGCAGTTAAACAGGACATGACACAGAACTGTTGTGTTTTCTGCTCCTCTGATAAACAAGTCACATCAAATTAACCTCGGATTTGGAAAATGAAGGATTAGGACCTGTATAGACCACAGACCATAGACCATGCGGACACGTGTTGGCTATAAATTCAAGCCATTGTTTTTCTTCACAACATCATATGTTTGAGTGATTGGAGGGAAATTGTATAGAAAAGAGTCTCCTAGCTCTCTCTCCACACTGCAGGACACTGCTCCACAGCCCCAACACCACGCACATCCGCCTGCAGTTTTCAGATTCTGACTAAACAGCAGCTAAAAGCGCACACAGCTCTGACTGTGTTTTTAAGTGCCGCGAAATCGGGTCA